>NC_045446.1:40178674-40224198 GCF_002776525.5 Piliocolobus tephrosceles
TGGGTCAATGGTGGGACCAGGTGGAGGGAATTGAATCATGGGGGTGGGTGCAATAATCCCCATGGGTCAATGATGGGACCAGGTGGAAGTAATTAAATCATGGTGGGTGGTTGCAGTAATCCCCATGGGTCAATGGTGGGACCAGGTGGAGGGAATTTAATCATGGCAGTGGTTGCCCCCATCCTCTTCTTGTGAAGTGAGTGAGTTCTCACGAGATCTGATGGTTTTATAAGGGGCTTCTGCCTTCCCTGGGCACTAATTCTCTCTCCTGCCACGGTAGAGTGCCTTCCACCATGATTGTGACCTTCTTGAGGCCTCCCAGCCATGCAGAACTGTGAGTCAATTAAACCTTTTTTTCTGTGTAAATTACGCAGTCTCAAGCATATCTTCGTAGCAGTGTGAGAATGAACTAATACACTGCCTTTCTTTCCTTCTGTCTCATGAGTTACGGTGTCATTAAGAAGGTAAGACCACTCTGAGTCTTATCTTCTCATATGAAATAAGGGATTTTTTTATTTTAAAATTTACAACCTTGTGAAAACTGGTTGAAAAGTCTATGGAACACTATTGCTTTTGCATTGTGTGATGGGTCTAGAAGTTGTCCTAGTTCAGCAGGTCTTGGAAGTCAGGAAAAGAAACCTGATAGGACGTGAGAGAAAGATGCTGATTGGAACCCATGAATATAGACAGAAACCCACATTTGTCTCTCATTGTCTCTGTCCCCAGTGCTACAGATTATCTTTAGAAAGGTTGGAACTATTTGCCACAGAAGTATACATGTGCTCATCCAGGACAGACCTGGCTGTTTTCACACACTCAGAGTGAGTCAAAAGATCAATGAAATGTGCTTGAGCGACATAAATCTCTGGCATTCTAACCTGACCCCTAAGCATTAAAGCTGCTGTTTCACTTCTGCCTTCACCATCTTGTAAATATTTACCTTGTGGCCAACTTTAACCTGGAAACACACAGAAGATAATTATGGGAAGTGTTGTTGACATGGTACAAAATCACCACACTTTTTTTTACCCTGGCTAGTATTTCTTTCGCTGTCAAAATAAGTTATTTGTGCTGAAATCTTTGTTTCCGAGTGTAGAACCTGCTTAAATAACAGTACCTAAGGTGTAGTAAAAATGAAAACAAAAAAAAGTACTCATAGAGCAATCTTTCTTGATGATTGTTAAAATAAATATGTGGTTCTTTATCTTTCAAACACTAACCTTTCTGAAACTGCAATGGATGTCGTTTAGGACACATACAAAAATTGTAATGAATGTATTATATATATATGTGTGTGTGTATATATGTGTGTGTTAGATGTGTATATATATACACACGCATATACACATTTTGATGTGTATATATACACATACAAATACATATATATATACACACACACACACATATTTAGGTTTTTAACATCCCTTATATTGAGAATATGATTCAGGAAGGGCTTTGAGGTGAAGAAACATCTGAATGTTAAATAAACTAGATGGTTCTGATGAACATGCTTTAGGTGCTACATTTTGAGAATATCTGATCTAGTATACACAGCTTATGTTCTCTGTAGGCCTTTTAATTTGTATTATATATAATACAATAAATGCTTGAAGTTTCTGGTCTTGGATGAGATATCATTTTTATTTCAACCTAATTCAAATGATAAGGTAGAAGAAATGAAAATAGGAAAGACACTTTCATATTTTTCTTGCCAGGAAACACTGGTATGAATTATCTCAATGGACAAACAAATGCACTGTTATCATGTTTAAGTGTTTCACAGTGTTATTTAAAAATATTTACACGCAACAATATTTAAGAGGAAACTTGGGGTCTAACAGTAGAATATTTCAAATTGTTTAGCCAGATATTTCAAAATATGCACACAAACATAAATATAGCAAATGCATTATTACTTTATTCATTTGAGAAACATTGTAATTGCTTGGCATTGACAATGTTATTGGCAAGTTTAAAGAGAGAACCCACAAAGCTCTGCAAATTTTGGCAGGCTTCCCTCTCCCTCCCCATACTATACAAATAGCCATTACAATCTGTAGGAGACAAGTTCCTGGAAGGAGGCTATAATTAAAATGGATCATTGCCCCTCTCTAAGAGACTTTAAGGGTGAATTTATTCTGCTTTATATTCATGCTAATCATAGTAGCCACATAAAATTCATTGCTTATAGTTCATGCTTTATTCATCTTTAAAAACTTTTTGTTTTCCTATCCCATCTCCTCATGACCCAAACTTTTCCTCTGTGACCCCTGGAACTCACAATACAGCTTCATCAAAGTTATCTGTATCCTAATGTTTTTTTTGAATCTTTCTTTAACTTTATCTAACAGGAGTCTAGCTGTCCTGTGACAATACTGCATTGCATAATGGTACAACTTGATAATCTTTCACTGCAAGGAAAGTGCCATATATTGTCCTTAGTTATATTTGCATAGTACCATTATTCTCTCCACCCTAACATCTTCCTTTCAAGCTCATTCTGTCAGGCAATATCGCCTACTATCCCACCTTGTTGCTGGATAGCGACCACTTTGGCTTCTCTTTAATTTCTGAATATTTATCTCCCTCTCTTTCCAATCCTCTGGTCTTTTAGGTCTTCAGGCTTTCCACATCTTATGCACTTCACTTGCCTCTCCTCAAACTACCATGGCTTCATTTTTTATTTCCAATTATTTTATAACTTCCAAAATATTATCTGCTTTCCAACAATTGCTTATTTTATTTTACTCACTGCCTTAATTCATTCAGGCTGTTAAAATACCACAGACTAGATGACTTATAAACAACAGAAAATTTTTTCTCATAATTCTGGAGGCCAAGAAATGTAAGAGCAGGATGCCAGCAGACTCAGTGTTGGTGAAGGTCTGTTTTTGTTGTTTGTTTTTTCCAGTCTATTTTTTATTGTTTTTCATTGTAATTTTTATTCCAAGTTCTGGGATACATGTGCAGGATGTGCAGATTTGCTACATAGGTAAATGTGTGCCATGGTGGTTTGTTGCACCTATCAACCCATCACCTAGGTATTAAATCCATCATGAATGAGCTATTTTTCTTAATGCTCTCCCTCCCACAATCACACCCCCCAACAGGCCCCAGTGTGTGCTGTTCCCCTCCCCGTGTCCATGTGTTCTCATTGTTCAGCTCCCACTTAGAAAGGACAACATGCAGTGTTTGTTTTCCTATTCCTGCATTAGATTGCTGAGGTAATGGCTTTCTGCTCCCTCCATGTCCCTGTAAAAACACGTGATATTGTTGCTTCTGTCTGCATAGTATTCCGTGGTGTATATTTACCACATTTCCTTTATCCAGTCTATCATTGATGGGCATTTGGGTTGATTGCACGTTGCTATTGTGAATAGTGCATCAATGAGCATACATATGCATGTATCTTTGTAATAGAATGATTTATATTCCTTTGAGTGTACACCTAGTAATGGGATTTCTGCATCCAATGGGTATTTCTGATTGCAGATCTTTGAGAAATCACATCTTCCACAGTGGTTGAACTAGTTGACATTCCCACCAACAAGGCAAAAGTGTTCCTATTTCTCTGCAACCTCTCCAGAGTCTGTTGTTTCTTGACTTTTTAGTAATCACCATTAGACTGGCATGAGAGGGTATCTCATTGTGGTTTTGATTTGCATTTCTCTGATCAGAGATGCTGAGCTTCTTTTCAGATATTTGTTGTATGCGAGAATGTCGTCTTTTGAGAAGTGTCTGTTCACATCATTTGCCCACTTTTTAATGGGGTTGTTTTATTACTGTAAATTGGTTTAAGTTCCTTGTAGATTCTGGATATTAGGACTTTGTCAATAACTACATTGCAAAAATTTTCTCCCAGTCTGTAGGTTGCCTGTTTGCTCTGATAATAGTTTCTTTTGTTGTGCAGAAGCTCTTTAGTTTAATTGGATCCTATTTGTCAGTTTTTGCTTTTGTTGAAATTTCTTTTGGCAATTTTTTCATGGAATCTTTTCGTGTGCCTATGTCAGGAATGGTATTACCTAGATTTTCTTCTAGAGTTTTAAGAGTTTTGAATTTTGCATTTAACTCTTTAATCCATCTTGAGTTAATTTTTATATGGTGTAAGGAAGGGGTCCAGTTTCAGTTTTCTGAATATGACTAGCCAGTTCTCCGAGCATCATGTATTAAATACAGAATGCTTTCCCTATTGCTTGTATTTGTCAGGTTTGTCAAAGCTCAGAAGGTTGCAGCTGTGCAGTCTTTTTTCTGAGTTCTCTATTCTGTTCATTGTTCTATGTGTCTGTTTTTGTACCAGTACCATGTGGTTTTGGTTATTGCAGTCTTATAGTATAATCGAAGTTCAATAGTGTGATATCTACAGCTTTGTTTTTGCTTAAAGTTGTCTTGGCTATATAAGCTTTTGTTTGGTTCCATATGAATTTTAAAGTAATTTATTTTAATTCTGTGAAAAATTTCAACAGTAGTTTAATGGGAATAGTGCTGAATCTATAAATTACTTTGGGCAGTATGGCCATTTTCACAATATTGATTCTTCCTATCCAGGAGCATGGAATGTTTTTCCATTTGTTTGTGTCCTCTCTTATTTTCTTGAGCAGTGGTTTGAAATTACTCTTGGAAAGGTCCTTCACTTCCCTTGTTAGCTGAAGTCCTAGGTATTTTATTCCCTTTGTAGCAATTGTAAATGGGAGCTCATTCATGATTTGGCTATCTGCTTGCCTGTTGTTGGTGCATAGGAATGCTTTTGACTTGCAAATTGATTTTTTACCCTCAGACTTTGCTGAAGTTGCTTATCAGCTTAAGATGCTTTTGGGTTGAGACAATGGGGATTTCTAGATATATGATAATGTCATCTGCAAACAGACAATTTGGCTTCTTCTCTTCCTATTTAAATACCCTTTCTTTCTTTCCTTTGCCTGATTGCCCTAGCCAAAACTACCACTACTACTTTTTTTTTCTTTACTATACTTTAAGTTCTAGGGTACATGTGCACAACGTGCAGATTTGTTACATATGTATACTTGTGCCGTGTTCGTGTGCTGCACCCATCAACTCGTCAGAACCCATCAACTCGTCAGGTATAACTCCCAATGCCATCCCTCCCTCCTCCCCCCTCCCCATAATAGGCCCCTGTGTGTGATGTTCCCCTTCCAGAGTCCAAGTGATCTCATTGTTCAATTCCCACCTATGAGTGAGAACATGCGATGTTTGGTTTTCTGTTTTTGTGATAGTTTGCTGAGAATGATGGTTTCCAGCTGCACCCGTGTCCCTACAAAGGATACGAACTCATCCTTTTTTATGGCTGCATAGTATTCCATGGTGTATATGTGCCACATTTTCTTAATCCAGTCTGTCACTGGTGGACATTTGGGTTGATTCCAAGTCTTTGCTATTGTGAATAGTGCCTCAATGAACATACGTGTGCACGTGTCTTTGTAGCAGCATGATTTATAATCCTTTGGGTATATACCCAGTAATGGGATGACTGGGTCATATGGTATTTTTAGTTCTAGATCCTTGAGGAATCACCATACTGTTTTCCACAATGGTTGAACCAGTTTACAATCCCACCAACAGTGTAAAAGTGTTCCTATTTTTCCACATCCTCTCCAGCACCTGTTGTTTCCTGACTTTTTAATGATTGCCATTCTAACTGGTGTGAGATGGCATCTCATTGTGGTTTTGATTTGCATTTCTCTGGCCAGTGATGATGAGCATTTTTTCATGTGCCTGTTGGCTGTATGCATGTCTTTTGAGAAATGTCTATTCATATCTGTTGCCCACTTTTTGATGGGTTTTTTTCTTTTGTAGGTTCTTTGTAGGTTCTGGATATTAGCCCTTTGTCAGATAAGTAGATTGCAAAAATTTTCTCCCATTCTGTAGGTTGCCTGTTCACTCTGATGGTAGTTTCTTTTGCTGTGCAGAAGCTCTTTAGTTTAATTAGATCCCATTTGTCCATTTTGGCTTTTGTTGCTGTTGCTTTTGGTGTTTTAGACATGAAGTCCTTGCCCATGCCTATGTCCTGAATGGTATTACCTAGGTTTTCTTCTAGGGCTTTTATGGTTTTAGGTCTAACATTTAAGTCTCCAATAATCTTGAATGAATTTTCGTATAAGGAGTAAGGAAAGGATCCAGTTTCAGCTTTCTACTTATGGCTAGCCAATTTTCCCAGCACCATTTATTAAATAGGGAATCCTTTCCCCATTTCTCGTTTTTGTCAGCTTTGTCAAAGATCAGATGGCTGTAGATGTGTGGTATTATTTCTGAGGACTCTGTTCTGTTCCATTGGCCTATATCTCTGTTTTGGTACCAGTACCATGCTGTTTTGGTTACTGTGGCCTTGCAGTACAGTTTGAAGTCAGGTAGCATGTTGCCTCCAGCTTTGTTATTTTGGCTTAGGATTGTCTTGGCAATGCGGGGTCTTTTTTGGTTCCATATGAACTTTAAAGCAGTTTTTCCCAATTCTGTGAAGAAAGTCATTGGTAGCTTAATGGGGATGGCATTGAATCTATAAATTACCTTGGGCAGTATGGCCATTTTCATGATATTGATTCTGCCACTACTATTTTGAATAGGAGTGCTGACAGAGGGCATCCTTGTCTTGTGCTGGTTTTCAAGGGGAATGATATTACCAGCTTTTGCCCATTCAGTATGATACTTTCTGCGGGTTTATCATAAATGCCTCCTATTATATTGATTTATGTCCTTTCAATACTTAGTTTATTGACAGTTTTTAATGTGAAGGGATGTTAAATTTTATCAAAGGCCTTTTTTGTGTCTATCAAGATAATCATGTGGATTTTGTTCTTAGATCTGTTTATGTGATACATTTCATTTTTTGATTTGCATATGTTGAACCTGTCTTGCACCCTGGCTATTAAGCCAACATGATCGTAGTGGATAAGCTTTTTGATGTGCCGCCATATTTGATTTTCCGGTATTTTATTGAGAATTTTTGCCTCAGTGTTCATCATGGATATTGGCCTCAAGATTTTGTTGTTGTTGTTGTTATTGTTGTATCTCTGCCAAGTTTTGTTATCAAGATGATTCTGGCCTCATAGGATCAGTTAGGGAGGAATCCTTCCTTTCAATTGTTGGGAATAGTTTCAGAAAAAATGGTACCAGCCCCTCTTTATATTTCTGGTAGAATTCAGCTATGTATCCATCTGGTCCTGTGCTTTTCTTGGTTTGAAGGTTAATTATTACTGCCTCAACTTCAGGCATTTTTATAGTGTATTCACTTTTCTAGTCTATTCAATTTATTCCTTGTTCAGTCTTGGGAATGACTGTATGTGTACAGGAATTTCTTTCTTTTAGATTTCTTTTGTTTATTTGCCTAGAGGTCTTTATAGTATTCTCTAATGGTGGTTTGTATTTCTGTGGGGTAAGTGATGATATCCCCTTTACCATTGTCTACTGTGTCCATTTGATTCTTCTCTTTTTTCTTATTTATTAGTCTACCTAGCCGTCTATCTATTTTACTATTTTTGTCATAAAATCATCTTTTGGATTCATTGGTTTTCTTGAGGGGTTTTGAATGTCTCTATCTCTTTTAGTTCTGCTCTGTTCTTGGTTATTTCCTGTCCTCTGATAGCTTTGGCGTTTGCTCTTGGTTCTCTAGTTCTTTTAGTTGTGATGGTAGGGTGTCAGTTTGAGATCTCCCTAGCTATTTTGTGTGGGCATATAGTGTTATAATTTTCTGTCTTAACGTTGCTTTATCTACATTCCAGAGATTCTGATATGCTGTCTCTTTTTTTATATTTGTTTTGAAATAACTTCGTGATTTCTGCCTTAATTTTATTATTCATCCAGGAGTCATTCAGGAATAGACTACTCAATTTTCATGTAGTTGTGTGGTTTTGTGTGAGTTTTTAAATCTTGAGTTCTAATTTCATTGGACTGTGGTCTGAGAGATTGTTTCTGATTTTAGTTGTTTTGCATTTGCTGAGGTGATTTATTTCCAATTATGTGATTAACTTTAGAGTAAGTGCCATGTGGCACTGAGAGGAATGTATTTTCTCTTGTTTTGGCATGGAGAGTTCTGTAGATATCAGTTTCTCTTGATCTAAAGCTGAGGTCAAGTCCTGAATATCTTTGTTAATTTTCTTGAATATCTTTTCCTGAATATCTTTGTTTACATATATAAATATATATATATACACACACACACCCAACTATGCATATACATACACCCATACACACACACACACATACACACACACATACACTCACACACGTATATGACAGTTTTCATTGTTGAATCGGCCCTTTTACCATTATGTAATGCCCTTCTTTGTCTTTTTTTTTATCTTTGTCAGTTCAGAGTCTGTTTTATCAGAAACTAGGATTGCAACCCTTGCTCCTTTCTGTTTTCAAATTGCTTGGTACATTTTCTTCTGTCCTTTTAAGACTATGTGTGTCCTTGCATGTGAGATGAATCTCTGGGATACAGAACACTGGTGGATCTTGACTTTTTATCCAACTTGCCATTCTGTGTCTTTTAATGGAGGCATTTAGCCTATTTACATTTAAGGTTAATATTTTTACATGTGAATTTGATCCTGTCGTCATTATTCTAGCTGGCTATTTTACAGACTTGTTGATGCTTACGAAGTTTAGTTTAGCCAGATATAAAATTCTAGGTTGGAAATTCTTTTAAGAATGAGAAATATTGGCCTCCGACCTCTTCTGGCTTGTAGGGTTTCCACTGAGCGGACTGTTGGTCTCACAGACTTTCCTTTATAGGTGATGTAGCCTTTCTCTCCGACTGCCCTTAACATTTTTTCCTTCATTGTGACCTTAGATAATCTGAAGATTATGTGTCTTGGGGTCGATCTACTCATGGAATATCTTACTGAGGTTTTTTGGATTTTCTGAATCTGAATTTTGGCCTTGCTAGGTTGGGGAAGTTCTCCTGGATGATATCCTGAAGTGTGTTTTCAAACTTGTTTCCATTCTCCCCATCTCTTCCAGGTACTCCTATCAGTCATAGGTTCAGTCTTTTAACATTATCCCATTGTTCTCAGATTTATTTTTTTCCTTTTATTCTTTTATCTCTAATTTTCTCTGCCTGTCTTATTTCAGCAAGAGAGTCTTCAAGTTCTGATTTCTTTGCTTCCTCTTGGTCTATTTGGCTATTGATACTTGTGGTTGCATTGTGAAGTTCTCATGTTGTGTTTTTTAGCTTCATCAGGTCATTTATGTTCCTCTAAACTTGTTATTCTGGTTAACAGCTCCTGTAATGTTTTATCATGCTTCTTAGCTTCTTTACAATGACTTAGAACACAATCCTTTAGCTCAGCAAAGTTCATTATTACCCATCTTCTGGAGACAACCTTCTGTTAATTCATCCATTTAACCTCAGCACAGTTCTGTGCCCTGCTGGAGACGTGTTGTGATCATTTGGAGAAGTAACACTCTGGCTTTTTGAGTTTTCAGCATTTTTTCATTGATTGTTTCTCATCTTTATGGGTTTATCTACCTTTGATTATTGAGGCTGCTGAACTTCAAATGGGGTTTATGTGGGGTAATTTTCATTGATGCTGTTGTTATTCTTTTCTGTTTGTTTTTCTTTTAGCAGTCAGAGCCCTCTTCTGTAGATTTTTTTAAGTTCTGGAGTACACGTGCAGGATGTGCATGTTGGCTACATAGGTAATGTGTGCCATGGTCGTTTGCTGCACCTATCAACCCATCATCTAGGTATTAAGCCTAGGTGCTGCAGTTTGCTGGGGGTCTACTCCAGGGTCTATTTTGCCTGGGTCCCTCCCTTCCCTGGAGATATCACCAGTGGAGGTTGCAGATCAGCAAGGTGGCAGCCTGCTCCTTCCTCTGGGAGCTCTGTCTCAGAGGGGCACTGATCTGATGCTCACTGGAATGCTTCTGTATGAGTTATCTGGAGACTCCCGTTGGGAGGTTTCACCCAGTCAGGAGAAGCAGGGCCAGGGACCTGTTTCAATAAGCAGTCTGGCTGTCCCTTGGCCAGAGCAGTTGTGCTGTGTCCTTGCCTAGGATACAGTACTGCAGCCGCCCCTCCTAGGGGCTCCTTTCAGTTATATCAGAGTTCTTCCCATAGACCCCTGGCTGGGGATGCTGAAATTCCCACAGGTGGGGCCTGCTTGGTGAGGAGGGATGGATCCGGTCTCATTTAAAGAAGTAGTCTGGCCACAAACGGGCCCAGCTTCTGTGCTGTGCTTAGGGGGAATTGCTCCTGGTCCAGACCACCCAGTGTCACTGGACCAGCAGCAGGGGAAAATGGCTGACTGCAGCTGCAGTAATGGTGGCTGTTCCTCCCACCCATGAGAACTTGGTCTTCTTAGGCAGTCACCAGCCTGCTGAGCTGGCCAGTGAGGATTCCAAGCCAGTCGTTTTTAGCTTGTGGAGTTCTGTGGGAGCAAGACCACTTGGCTCCTTGGCCTCAGCCCCCTTCCTATGGGAGTGGATGAATCTCCTGCTTCACGGAAGTTCCCAGAGCTAGAGGATGCAAGTACTCCTGTGTCTCAGTGCCTGCCCAAACAGCCACACACCTGAGCAGCCGCTAAGTCTTCCCAACTCTGTTTTTTGAGACACAAGGCCCAGGTGGCATGGGCGTAGGAGGGGACCTCCTGATCCACTGGTTGCAAGGATCCATGGGAAAAGTGTGGTTTTCATGGAGTGGTAGCAAAGTCCCAGTGAGGGTCTGTTTTCTAGTTCACAGGCAGATGTCCTTTCATTGTAACCTCACATAGTAGAATAGGAAGAAAGCTCTCTAGAGCTTCTTTTATAAAGGCGCGAATTCCATTCATATGAGGCCTCCACCCTCACCTCTCAAAGACCCCATCTACTAACATTATGACATTAGGGGCTAGTCTTCCACATATTAATGTTGAGGGTATGGAAACATTCAGTTCATCGCACTCGCTTTAATAACCCAACTCTAAAAAAGCTTCTTGATTGGTACTTTCTGGTTACTGATTTTTCTATTGCCTATTATCTTCCTCATAATCTTTTTATATTGTGGTCTACATTCAATGATCCTTTAATAACATGAATTATATTCACTTATTTTTCTAACTCTCTTGCCTCACTCTGTCTGAAAATTCACCTAACAAATCTCTAATCCCAGTTCAGGAGTGGTACTCTTTTTTCTTCCTATGGACTTAGAAAAATACACAATCCTACCAACTGACTTGAATTTAAGCTGATGACCATATAGGGCATCAGAGGAGCCCACAAATTCTGCTATAATTAATCTGGTCCTCTTGACTATTCCGGACGTTACACTAATAGTTATTCTAGTTTCTCTTTATCACCCAGTTTTTACTTGTTTACTAATTAACATTACTCTATACAAACACTATAATTGTTACCAAACCCTTCTGTGAATGTGCACCCCTGCCTACATCCTACCTTCTGTCATAACCATACATCCCCACTGACTCCCTCACAGATACCACAAAGTAAACAATATGTCTTTTCCCATAAATAGCTAACTAGTGATGAGTACTTGAAATCAGATATGGTGGTAAAAGTAGAGGCGAGGATCTTTATTCACAAGTTTTATGATTGCTAAGATATTAATATTGATAGGTCAAGAACAACCCTATAGGTTTTTGTTTATGTGTTTGCTTGTTTGTTTGTTTTTAATATTTACAATAACAGTAAAAGAAATATTAGAGTGCACGTGTGGGAATTTTGTACTGTACAAATTATATTTCCCACAATTACCTTCCCTGTATGTTTCCAGGTTAAATTTGGCAACACAGTAAATATTAACAAGACTGAAGACAGAAGGGAAGCAGCAACTTTACTTGTAATTTGTAAGATAGTGGATAGTGATGCCATTAATTGAGACTAGAAATCATGAAATTGGAGTTGGGAATGGTAAAGGAGTTTGTTTCTGGAATTGTAAATTCTTACATATCTGTGCAACATCCAGATAAAGATACCAAACATTACTTACCAAGATAAAAAGTACGCTTTACTTTTAGGATAAACAACTCTTAATTTTCCAGAGACTGTCCCATTTTAGCACTGAAAGTTCATCTCAAGAAGCTCCTTAGTCTTGGGCAGATGAAGAGATGGTCACCCTAGTTTTCATTTTTAACAAATATCATTTTACAGGAGAGGTGACATTGTCTAATTGGTATCCCAAAAGTATTTCTATTAAACAGAAAGTTCTAGAACAATGCTACTATTCAATCAGATATAATGTGATCCATAAATGCAAGCCAGACATGCAAATGTACATTTTCTCATAGCTTCATTTTTTTAAAAAAGTTTAGAAAATTCAATTAGTTTCAACAACATATTTAATATAAACTTGAATATTCAAAATATGACTATTTTGACATAATTAATAAATTAATGTAATATAGATATAAGATATTTTCATAAGTCTTTGAAATCCAATGTGTATTTCACATTTATGTATCATCTCAATTCTGATTAGATACATTTCAAGTGCTTAATAGTCATATGTAGCTAGTGGCTATTAGTATAAAGAACATCATATTTCTGGAGAAACCTATAACAGAACAGGTGTGTTCAGTGTGAACTAATTGGCCCTATTTTGGGCACTGAAGTGGAGTACTTAAGAGAATGGGGTATAACATTAGACAAATATATTTAAGTTCTACCTTACTATTTACTGACTGGAAGATTTCAATTGAATATTTTAAACTTCCAAGTTTCAGATGGTATATGTTATGGTATATACTGTGCCTAGCACTATAAAACATATAATTAGTAGCACATGTTAGATCCTATTATTTTTGCTATTATATTTTAAAAATTGTTTGTGGAAACAGAAAAAATCTGGTTGATTATGGGGTGGCCAACATTAAAGCCAATACTTCACGATGATAGGACAATAGCAGGCCTGTTTTACTGAGCCTTATTTCCAATGATTATGTGAATTCACTAGTAAGGAAAATATTAAACATATTGTACTCTCATGTTGGAAATTTAATTGAAATACTTGGGTTATAGTATAATTCATTTTGAGCTTCTCTCATTTTCTCTCTCCAAAAATGTGAGACTTGATTATTACTTAAAACTTGTAGATATATCCATGAAACAGTGTACATACTGGGTAGCAGCAACCATCATCACACATAATTGCCAATTAATTTATAATTTATATTAGTATAAATGTGTATTATAAAGCAGTTAATAGATTATTTTAGTGATAAACACATGTATACAGACTTCAGTCCTATATTTGTAGAATTTCAAGGGTCTATAAAGTGGTTACTTGTTTTCTTTATTCAACTTCACTGCATTTTTGAGGTCATCAACTATACTACAGTTCTGTGTGGATGTGAAATTCAAAAGTATTTTTGGATATCTTGCTCTTTCTGTTTTACTTTTTATTTGTAAAAAAGCTATGGGGTATATGCATTATTTTTTTACATACAATAATTGCATAGTTGTCAAGTCGGGTTTTTAGGGCATCCATAACCCAAATAAAGTTCATTGTACTGATTGACCATTTTCTTATCATCCTCCTCTCCTCCAAGTCCCTACCTTCATTTTTCCAAGTCTTCAATATCTGTTATTCCACTCTCTACATCCATCTGAACACATGTTTTAGCATCCATTTATGAGTGAGAACATGAGGTATTTGTCCGTCTGTGCTTGGCTTGCTTCATTTAAAATGATGACTTTCAGTTCCATTCATGTTCCTGCAAAAGACATGATTTCATTCTTTTATTGACTGAACAGTATTCTATTGTGTATATATACCCCATTTTCTTTATTCATTCACCTGTTGATGGATGTTTAGGTTGATTCCATATCTTTGCTAGTGTGAATGGTACTGAGATAAACATAGGAGTGAAGGTATCATTTTAATGTTTTGATGTGTCTTACTTTGTGTAGATAAGCAGTAGTGAGATTGCTGGGTAAAATGGTATTTGTAAACTTACTCTTGAATGCAAGCTAAAGTATATGTATTTAATCAAATTTAGAACATCCTATAGAGTACATTCTTATCAAAATTTATTAAATGCTTTCTAATTTTTCTACATTTGTTATATTCTAGAGTTACTTAATCAAGGATGTCATAGATGAGTAAAAAAGAAACATCCATAAAATGCAGACACATACACATATGCATGTACACACACACACGCACACGCACACCCAAAATCCTAAAACCTGTAATATCAGGTTACAAATGCTTAATTAGAAAAGCTATGTGAAGCACAATGGACTGCTGCAACCTCTACCTCCCAGATTCAAATGATTCTTATGCCTCAGCCTCCCAAGTAGCTGGGATTACAGGCATGTGCCACCACACCCAGCTAATTTTTATATTTTTGGTAGAGATGAGGGGATTCACCATGTTGACCTGGCTGGTCTCAAACTCCCAATCTCAGTTGGTCTGCCCGCCTCAGCCTCCCAAGTAGCTGGGATTACATGCATGAGCCACTGCACCTGGCCCAAACTCTATAGTTTTCCATCTACTCAGTCTCACTATTCAAGAGGTACTCACTCTAGACAGTTTTCTGTTCTCATACTTCCACATATTTCCTTTATGTGTGTGTAGTCATATGAATATAAACAAATTGAAATTTTTTTTTAATTTAGTTATTTAGAAATTTATATAGTATAGGGCGCTTAAATTATTTCATTATTCAGGCCAATTGTGGTGACTCACACCTGTAAACTAAAAACTCTGGGAGGCCGAGACTGGCAGATCACCTGAGGCCAGAAGTTCGAGATCAGCCTGACCAACATGGCTAAATCCCATCTATACTGAAAATACAATTATTCGGGCTTGTTGGGGCACATTTGTGGTCCTAGCTACTCGAGAGGCTACTCACGCCAAGAGAATGGCTTGAACCCTGGAGGCAGATGTTGCAGTGAGCTGAGATCATGCCAATGCACTCTAGTCTCAGTCAACAAAGTAAGATTCTGTCTCAGAAAAAACAAACAAAAAAAGAAACTGTTTTGTCTTTCACCATTACAATCAGTGTGGAAAGGAAGCAACACATGTGTGTACCCACGTGTACTCATCTAGACACATCCAACTTCCATATATATAGATTGACTATATATGTATTAAAAATATTATCAGTAGACAAGGACAGCGACCAGTCAGAATATACACTTTACTAATAGAAAACATGCCAGGCCGGGCGCCGTGGCTCACGCCTGTGATCCCAGCACTTTGGGAGGCCTAGGCGGGTTGATCACGAGGTCAGCAGATCGAGACCATCCTGGCTAACACAGTGAAACCCCGTCTCTACTAAAAATACAAAAAATTAGCCAGGCATGATGCCAGGCGCCTGTAGTCCCAGCTACTCCGGAGGCTAAGGCAGGAGAATGGCCTGAATCCAGGAAGCGGAGCTTGTAGTGAGCCGAGATCGCGCCACTGCACTCCATCCTGGGCGACAGAGCAAGATTCCATCTCAAAAAAAAAAAAAAAGATGCCAAACCAATGATAAATGATAACACTACCTACAAACAACCAATGTAAACCGCTTATGCATAACAAACTATTGTCAGTCCTCCTTCTATTAACATTTAGGGTCACTAATTCCTAGAAGTAAAACCGCTTATAAAAATTTATGTGCATTAAAATTTTTACATATAAGTCTGCATTGCTTTTAAAATTGTAACTTTTTGCATTCCAAAAATAGAGTGATAAATATAAAGTTGTGAAATATTTTGGTCTTCTTTTTTTGAGTGAATGAATTTTCACTCATTCCATATCTTTTGTAAGTCTCTTATATTTGCTTCTAAATTTAGTTTTAGATATCTTTTTAAAATGAAGTTTTAGATATTTAATCCTTGCGCATTTAGCATTTGTGGATGATATAAATTACTATTCATAATTTTTATACTTCTATATGTTAGTTAGCGTTCCCAGCAAGGTACATAAAATAGTTGATCATTTCCCTACTAAATTGATATGCAAACTTGATCATGTTCTTCTTTTTTTTTTTTTTTTAATTTATAGATAGCTCAGTATGCTTTAGTTTATGGGGCCAGTTATCCATTACTAATGAACTGGCCACATTTTACTAGATAGTTGATCTAAATATAACTTAAAATCACACTAAAATTAAGTTTTCTAGTCTACGGACAGTTATTTTACAAACTTGAGTTTTCAGCACAAAATCCTTCAGCTCATCATTAGTTGGGATACCCTGGTCAAAGGGTTTATATTTTATTCTAAGAGCACTAAAGGTTAAAGAGGTGATAGTGCTGCACTGTAATTTCCAGTGTAGTTTACTAAAGAGATACGGATTTCATAAGAGCTTGGCAAAGGAAGTATGTCCTGACCTAAAGCAAATAGTCTTGGATCTCCAGCCAGTTTATTCTTTATTTGCAAGTTCTTCCCCTTCTGCCGAGATTTCAAGGGATCATACTCCAAAGATAGTCCTGCTAAGGGTTAGTGGTCTTAATGTCTCAAGAATAGCAGAATCTTTCATATTTTCTTGTTCATATAGTGTACTGTCGGCCATTTTACTTTTGAAGAATTCCAAGACATGTTGCATTTTTACTTCCGAGCCTAGTATGTGTTTTTATGTTCCCAATTATTTTTGGACAAATTTTAATATGGATAACTTGTCTTACAAAATGATCCTTGAAGGACATGATCAGCACCCAACACTCAGAACTGATACAGGCATGAAGACTCATGCTGTCACATATGTACCCAGAGCACCCTCTAGAGAGCTTTATTACTCACATTTTAAGATTTTCTGGAGAGAGCAAATAGGCACTCAACCTAGTGATTAGTTGTGGAAATAAAGTGAGTTTCCAGGTAAGAACCAGGGTTTATGTGATTTGAACTTCTCCATCTGTGTCAAGAAAGGAAGTACCTGAATTTTAAAATGTTTTTCTAAAAAATATTTTTTTATTTTTAATTTTTGTGGGTACATAGTAGGTGTATATATTTTTGAGGTACATGAAATATTTTATACAGGCATTCATTGCATAATCACATCATGGACAATGAGGTATCCATCTGCTTAAGCATTTATCCTTGGTGTTATAAACCATCCAATTATATTTTAGTTATTTTAAAATGTACAACTAAATTATTTTGACTATAGTCATTTCTGTTGGGATATCAAATACTAGGTATTCTCTCATTTGGCCTTTTTTATTGGCTTGCCAGATGTGAGCAAAGAGAGAAAAGGAGAGGAATGATTCTTAAAACTGTTACTTCTCAGACATCAAAAATAGAATGAGAATTTTATTACTGATTCTTCTCAGAGTGATTTTGCAGAAAACTATTATTAATTACCTAAAACAAAGATTTATTGTGAATATAACACAATATAACCAATACTATAATTTAGCTGCATATATTTTCATCATGTTAACATTAGAACAATGTACACATTACAAAAAATAGCCAAAGCAGATCCTCTTCCCATTTGGAAAAGTCCTTGTGTTATTTTTCAATTTTTTTTCTATGTACTTTAGGGGACTACCATAGAGAAAAGGGAAAAATACTTAGTTAAGTAATCTTAAAAATCTAGCAATTTGAAAATGTAGTGGCTTGAGGCTAGTTCCACCCAACCTCAGAGTTGATGCTCTTCTGCTGATACAATGCTATGTTTTTCTGACAATACTGGATATTGTTTTAATCACTGGGTTTCACTCTACTGACCTGAGGGGACCATTCATAAATAATCTTGTAGAGAAGCAATACACATTTTGATTTGTTTGATCTTTATTAATTGTCTTTGTTTCATGTTTTTTCTGTATTCTGTTGATCCTTGTTTGCCTCTCTCTTTCATCATAAGCATAATACACTGGTTTAAAACAGCAGGACTAATCCTTTTCATTATGGTATAAGAATATCCAGCCAGGTTACAGATCAATTATGTCTTTTTTGACAGTAGGAATTTCAAAAATTAAGCAGAGTGTTTTGAGGCAGGGCAACATTACATTCAAAAAGTACTGTCTAATTTTCTCCCAGTGACATTTTCATTTAAGACGAGGTGTAAATCATCCTGTAAGATCTCCATGCTACCATGGTTATTGTTGTCACCCTCTGACTTCTACCTTATTCCCATTCATCTCCATATACACTTTGGGCTCAAACAAAATAGATTCGCTAGAAATAACACTGGTTAAATTGTCAAGAGATACAGTTTGAAGCTAATTCTGACTTGTATTATTTGTGAGACCTTAAGCAAATCACTTTCCCTCATTAAGTTGGGGTGATCTCATCTGTAATAGACAAAGATTAATAATAGCAATTTCACATGGTTATTCTGAGAATCACATGAGAAACTGGCTTTGACAACATTTTGTGAGTTGAAAAGTGCTATGGAAATTCATTATAATGTGGGATTTTGCTTTAAAGTAAATGGCATTTTCCCTATCTCATTAAGGTTCTGAGGTTTCTAATAATATGTTAGTTTCTAATAATATGTTTATTTCTAATAATATTCTGTTTCTAATAATATGTTTGTATACTTACATAATCTAGGAGAAAAATAATTAAAAAAAAAAAAAAAAAAACTCTCCCAAAAAGTAGCCACTTAATTCTTCCTGAAGATTGTCACAAAAAACTATGATAAGATATTTATCCATCTTTTAAGTGTTCCTTGCATCAAGGATTGGGCATTATACATGCAATTCATCAAATGTTAGGATAATTTTGGATATTCCCATATTCCGCAAACTAGCTTGTATTCCTCTGAACTTCACTTTATGTCATTCGTAAAATGGATTGATATACCAACTTGCAGAAAATAAATAGCAAATGTAAATGTAACCAATGCCAGTTTCACAAGTTAAATGGATATTTAGCAGAAATAATATCATAAGAAACTATAAAATGTGGCAAATTTTCACAACTTCAAAAAATTATGGGAAGGATCTGGTATTCAGAACTGTAGGTTGTTAATGCTAAGTTCTTTCAACCCTGGTCATCTGTGTTATCTTATACCATATTTCATATGTTGTAGCTTTTCACATTTGGCTTTTAAAAATGCACATGATGGGGAGAACATTAGGAATACTCTAAACTTAAACACTAAATACCTTCTTGTTTGTTCCTCTATACTTCTCTGCAATGAAGATCCTAACGTGTTAGCAACTTTTAAACTGGTATAAACTGAAACAGTAATTCATATCTATGATTAGAGGCAACCTCCCTCAAATCATAGGTTTCAAATCCTAGTTCTACCATAAAGATACAAATTGTGAATACTGACTTAAGAAAAAATTGATAGTCTGAATAATCCTATATCTATGTATTTATCATCTAACTATCAAAATATGAATGTATAATTTAAAAATCTCCCTGAAAAGAAAATTTCAGGACCAGGTGATTTTACTGGGAAGTGCCACCAAACACCTGTGCCAGAATAATAGGCGTTCAACACAAATTATTCCCATAATTTGAAAAAAAAGTAAATAATTTCAAATTTATCTGAGATAACATTATTCTAATACCAAACTCAAACCAAAAAGACTATAATCAAATAGAGTAATATTCATCCTGAATATAAATACAAAAATTCTTTACATGTTTTTAGAAAATAGAATTCATCAATATATAAAATAATATATATAATATATTATGACCAAATGGGGGAATGCCCCAGTAGTTTTCTTCTGAGATACAGTCAACAGTACCTTTTCCAAAGTATTTTAGAAGATTCTGGACTCTAAGTATAAGGTAGATGCTCAAACTTTTACTTTGTATTTTATTGTTCAGATACTCTTCCACTACTATTGTTTCCATTACAACTTCTTAGATTTCTAATAGTTTATTTTCTTGTTTTGATGCTATGCTGTTTGTTGCACATACTTCTCTTGGAGTCAATATTCAATGTAGAGTTTTTCCCTTTGTCAAAAATAAGTGACCCTCTTATTATTTAATGGTTTCCACATTACATACTACTCTGATTAGAATATTGTAAATTAAATATTTTGTATTATAAATAAAATATTATAAATCACTTCTATATTTTAACAAATATTTCTATGGTATATCCTTGAATTGTCTTTTTTTAAACATTTATCCAATTAAGTTTAATACACCCCAACAAAAAATTGTAGCATATTTACTAAGATATTTTTAAATTGGAAATGTAGAGCTAGAATTGAATGGGGAATTAGAAATATCTTGTTCAGAAGCCTACATCTTATTAAATCCTTCCAGATATAAGTTATGAGGAGCAGAGCCTTGTACGCAGTGGTGGCTCCATCTTGCTTATGCCTCAATGGTGAGTTTAATTTTGTAATTTAGTAATAGGAAGTCTGTTGTTATCACACTCTAAACCATGCCCTCCAACCTAAAATAAATCTGTTAAGACATCTACTCTTGGAAAGAAACCCTACCTCTTCATCAAGATGTCAAAAGCCCCATGTGTCCTGGCCCAGCCCTCACCCATCTCATATGGCTCCCTGACAGTCTCCTTTCTTGAGGAACACATACCCTTTTTCCTTTCCTACAATAGCTCACGCTTGTTTCCTGCCTTAGGAAATCTGCATGAATTGCTTTTGGGCTTTTGTTTGTCTGTTTTCCCACTGAATGGAATTTTTTTTTATTATCTTCATATACTAAGAATTTCCATATAATTCTGATTTAGCATAAACATTCTTAGAAAGGCCTGTAACTAGCCAATTTAAAATAGGACCACACTCAGTCTTGATTACGTTGTTTTTTTGGATTCTTCAAAGCCATTAGAAACATTGAGTATGTTGTTTAGTTATATGTTTTTCATTAGTATGAAAGTTCCATAAGAATGGCAACCTGACTTTTCCTGTTAGTCCTTGAAACTTCTGGGCTGGAACTTTGTCTGGCTCTAATAGTAACGTCCCTTCCATTAGAGTTAAGATGCTCAGAGGTGGAAAGGGCTACAGAAGGACCACCATCTGTCCTTGGAAATATCCGTCCATACTCTTAAAGGGTATAATGTTATTGGGTAAAATTCAAGCATGTATTTTGTAACATTTCATCGGGTAAACATTAAGTTCACTTTTAAGTATGGGAGTCTATGATTTTATGTATCAACAATAAAGGATATTTTTCATGTAATGCTTTTTGTCAAGTGAATTCATTCTAAGGGTGAATACAGGCTTTGTAGATATGCTGACCAGTGTTCTAGCACTCATTAACTGTGTGATCTTGGAATAATTAACTTAATATATCTATATCCAAGAATCTCCGTCAATAAAATGTGATAATAATATGTATCTTTTAGAATGTCGGGTACATTGAGTAGGATAATAAATACAATAAAGTAAAATGACTACTACAATGTCTGACATGTAGTCAGGTCTCAAGAAAAATATTGATTTTCTTACTGAATTGAAAAGCAGGTTTATAAGATCAAAGAAATTCTAAAAAAAAAAACCTCTATGTTATCATATGGTTATATGATTCTTGTGATGTTGAATGTAACTACTGGTAGCAATATTATTTCAAAGACATATTCCTATATTTGTCCTCCACATTTTTTTTTCTTATTTTAGTCAAGTTCTATATAACACAGAGCTTAAGGTATATAAGAAAAAATAAAATTTTTACTTTTATAGTAAAAATTTGTTTTCCAATTATTTATAATGTTGAAAATACTGAGATTACTTTTATGTAGTCTAGATATAGTTTAAAATATTTCTAATGAACACTAGCCTATAGGAAGATGAACAATAATTTGCATGTCATTTTTTTAAGAGACATGGTCTCACTTATTTGGCTTAGCTGGAGGGCTCACTTCAGCCTGAAACTCCTGGGCTCAAGCTGTCATCCTGCCTCAGTCTCCCAAGTAGCTAGGACTGCAAGTATATGTCACTACAAAGACTAGATAACCTTTCCTTCTGTCTTTCTTCCTTCTTTCCTTCCTTCCTTTTCTTTCTTTCTCTTCTTTTTTTATTTCCCTTTCTTTTTCTTTCTCTCTCTCTTTTTTCTTTCCTTCTTTCCTTCACTCCTTTCCTCCCTTCTTTCCTTCCCTCCCTCTCTCCCTCCCTCCCTCCCTCTCTCCCTCTCTCCCTCCCTTCCTTCCCTCCCTCCCTCCCTTCCTTCCTTCCCTCCATCTCCTTCTCCCTTCCTTCCATCCTCCCTCCCTTTTTCTTTCCCTATTTCTTTCCCTATTTCTTTCCCTCTTTCTTTCCCTCTTTCTTTCTTTCTTTTCTTTCTTTCTTTTTCTCTATTCTTTATTTTCTTTCTTTTTTCTTTCTCTTCTCTTTCTTTCTCTCTCTCTTTCTTCTTCTTTTTTTTCTTTCTTGCTTTCCTCTTTCTTTCAGTAGAGACAAGGTCTCACTATGTTGCCCAGGTTGGTCTCAAACTCCTGGTCTCAGCTGATCTTCCTACTTGAGCCTCCCAAAGTGGTGGAGTTATAAGCGTGAGTCACCATGCCCAGCCCTAAGTCATTTTTTTTTTTAATAATAAGTTGTAGAAACTAATTTACAGATGAAGAAAAAATTATATTTATAAGCTATACTCAAAGAAACTTTTATTTTCAATGGCTTCATTGTTTTCTTCATGACTTGATGGCTATATTGTGGAGGAAAAGGTTCTAAGCACATTCTCTGAGCACATGCTACTCTCAATAAATACTTCTATCACAAAAACTGTTTCAATGAAAAGAAGAAATTAAAATTTACTCTGAAATTAATATGCATAATCTCTAGGTGGTTTTTTGCTTAGTCTTCCAAAAATTGATTATTTGGGAAAAGCAAACAATGTACAAAGTTTAGAAAAATTAAGTATGGTATCTTTTTAAATTGCTCTTGTTAGTGGGAACTGTGGTAAAACATTCAAATAAATTTTAATCAGCCTTAAAGATAGGTGTTTAATGCAGGTAATACACACTAATATAATTTAATGTATTTAAGTCTTTAGCTACCAACATATTCTGGCATGTTTGAGTTCTACAAAGGAAACATAGTTTTGTTAAATGGTGTTGAAAATTAGTTCATTTTAGTGATAATAAAATAGATAGCTTATAAAATTTAAAATATATGAGTAAAAGCAAAAATAGTCTTCATGTGCACTCAAATGCCTTGCTAAATTAAGCAAATAAAAATGAAAGTGAAAGGTATTTTAAAATAAAAAATTATGTTACTAACATGAACTTTAAAGATCTAAAATTGCTGCTTCTATTCTTTGGAAATAGTATTATTTTTTCACTCAACATAATCCTAGGCCCTAAAAATGTATATATGAATAATAGTTGCTTAGAGTTTGTCGATTTTTACCTCTTCAAAAACTATTAGGTTGGTACAAAAGTAACTGTGTTTTTTGTCATTACTTTTAAATGGCAAAAATCACAATAACTTTTGTACTAACCACAAAAGGATACCACTAATGATTTAATAGTTTAAGTCCAGGTGTAACTGATTCAAGTGCAGCTGCTTATTGCTTGGAAGCCACAACAGAAGAGAGGTGCGGTGAAAGAAAAGCAACTTTATTCAAATGTTAGCAGTTGAGAAATGGCCAGGCTTGTGTCAGTGAGAGACCATTCCAAACATTAGGCTGGGAAGACGGGCTTAAAAAAGGGAACTTGAAATGGGAGGCATGCGGGAGTAGTGCTGGGTACAAGGTCTGTGTCGTCTTCCATTGGTTATTTGGACTCATGATCCATCCAAAGCATGGACTGGCATCATCTTAATAATGGCCAGGTTGTAGACTAACTGCTTTGAGGTAATTCCTTGAATTTTGCAGCTGGGTCTCCATGTCTGGTTTGTTTCAAAATTAGCCCCTTGAATTTCTAAGCAAGCCCATAATTAGATAAGCAGAGTGCACAAAAGCGCCTGGTAGTAAAGGAGGGAAACAAAGGGCTTTTAAGAATGTTTCACGGGTAAAAGCAAGAAAGGGAAAAAAAGTTTCAAAATGAATTTTGAATCTAAGCTACTTTGTTACACAGGGACTACCACACATGTAGCTTTAATATGTAGGGAAACAAAATGACAGAATAATGAGTTATCATGGAGATCCCATGAATCTGAATACTTACAAAAAATGTAATTGATTTTTAAGAACTAATGCTCTAGTAAGAGTTTGAAGACACTAATAGGAAGTGATTTGAAACGATTTTATTTCCCAATTTCATATATATTTTATAGATTCTCCTAACACTAAAATGCTAGAAAGCTTAAATTATAAAGTGGCATTGTGATCGAACAAAGCCTGACAAAATTACACTGCTGTCTTAACTTTTGAAAAATGTTTTTAGTATATTAATACAGTCATAGATCAGTTCGTGACAAGTTTACATTCTGTGAAATGCATTGTTAGGCAATTTCATCATTATGCAAACATCGTAGAGTTATATTTACACAGGCCTCAGCACTAAAGCCTACTACACATCTAGGCTATATGGTACAGCCTATCGCTCCTCGGCTACAAACCTATACAGCATATTACTGTATTGAATACTGTAGGAAATTACAGCAAAATAATATTTGTGTATTTAAACATATCTCATCATAGAAAAGGTACAGTTAAAATATGACATAACAAGACAAAAAAAAATGGTACACCTGTACAGCTTATCATGAATGGAGTTCACAAAAGTGAAAGTTGCTTTGGGTGAGTCAGTGAGTAACAAGTGAATGTGAAGGCCTAGAGTATTATTAGACAGCAGTAGATTTTATAAACACTGTATACTTAGGCTGCATTAGATTTGTTTAACAATTTTTTTCTTTAACAATACATTAATATTAGCTTACTGTAACTTTTTTACTTTTTAAACTATTTCACTGGCTTTAACTTTTTGGTTCTTTTATAATAACATTTACCTTAATACACAAATACCTTGTACACCTGCACAAAAATATTTTCTTTCTTTATATTCTTGGCCTATGTATTTTTTTATATTTCTAATTGTTTTCATGTTAATTTTTTTGTTAAACACTAAGACAAGGGCTGGGTGAGGTGGCTCACGCCTGTAATTCTAGCAATTTGGGAGGCCGAGGCAGGTGGATCACGAGGTCAGGAGATCGAGACCATTCTGGCTAACACGGTGAAACCCTGTCGCTACTAAAAAACATACAAAAAAATTATCCGGGCATGGTGGTGGGTGCCTGTAGTCCCAGCTACTTGGGAGGCTGAGGCGGGAGAATGGCGTGAACCCGGGAGGTGGAGCTTGCAGTGAGCCTAGATAGCGCCACTGCACTCCAGCCTGGGTGACAGAGCGAACACTGCGTCTCAAAAATAAAAAAATAAATAAAACACGACACGTACATAAGCCTAGACCTCCACAGGGTTCTAATAATCGAAATCACTGTCTTCTGCCTCCACATCCTGCTTTACTGGAGGTCTTCAGGTGCGATAACATACATGGAGCTGTCACTGCCTATGATAATAGCAACTTTATCTGTAATGCCTCCTGAAGGACCTGTTACTCCTTTTTTTTGTAATAAGTTACTCCTTTTTTTGTAATAAGTTGAAAAAGTGCACTCTAAAATAACAAAAGGTATACTATAGTAAATACATAAACCAGTGGCATAATCATTTGTTACCATTATCAAGCATTATATACTATATATAATTGTATGTGTTATAATTTTATATAACTGGTTAGGTTTGTTATACCAGTATACCACAAATGCATTAATAATGCCCAGTGCTATGACATTATGATGGCTACAGTGTCACTAGGCAATAGGGGATTTTTAGCTCCATTATAACTTTTTGAGACTATTGTCATATGTGCAGTCCATCGTTGACAAATGTTCTTATATGAAATGTGGCTATATTATGATTTTCAGATAAATCATAGTGAGAGGTGACATCAACAAGATGGCAGTGTAGAAGATCCTCTGCATAACTGCCCCCACCCCCACAAAAATAAAACTAGCACTTATTTAGAGAGAAGAATCCAACCCTGAATCCCTCAGAACTCAGGGGAGAAGCAGAAACTGCCCGGGACTCACAAAAACAAGCCATGACCAATAAGAGAAACTGTCACTTTGGACCATGCTACCCATCTCCTAAGTCAGCACAATGCCACTCACTAAGAATTTCCCTAGACCCATGGTTTGAGGTGAGAAGAGGAAGTTGTGGATGAACATACAACTATTCCACCAGTATGGAGATCTTTGTAGGAAACACGCTCTAGTCCTATCCCATGGGAAACATTGGACTTGCCAGAAGGGCTGAACCACCTGGGGTGAATTGGAGATAAACATTGGGGGTGCTGATGGCAGTGATTGTTGAATGGATCTTGGCAACTCTTCTGGTTCCAAACCATTGAAATGTCACACAGAGAACACTGGCACACACCACAGTGCTGCAGGGGGCACAACCTGTGAGAAGGAACAAATCCCTGGCTTGAGTTTCCACAAAGCCCAGGTGTTTTCATGGAGCTTTCTCCTGACCTGGAAACAATTAAAAAGTTGGTGATTAAGTTCTGATGCCTACTTAGTTTTCTCCAGGCCCTAGAATGATCTTAAATCTGTGTTTCATTTCCTGTGCAACACTTAAGTTCCAGTGCTTGCAGTGAATCTCCTCCAGACTAGGAAACAAGACCAAGATAGCAAGTTAGTTCCAGTGCAGTGCTTTAGTTCCGGTGCTCACTGTAAGTCCTCCTCACAATGGGTAGCAATAGTGGGTCAGAAGTTAAATTTCAATTTTAAGTAGTAAATGTCTAATACCACTGAAGAACACCTGCAAAAGCTGAAAATGGTGGCTGTCTTCTCAAATGCACAGGCATCAATATAAAGATACAAGGATTGTGACATATGACAGCACCACAAAAAATTTTTAAAAAACAACCAATATCCAACAAAAGACCCAGAAGAATTAAGACTTGTGAAATGTCTGAAAAAGAATTTAGAAAAATCATTTTAAAGAATTACAGGTTATCAACACAAAACCCAGATAGAAAAATCAAGCAAAATTTGGAAAACAATTTAGGAATGAAATGGGGATTTGACAAATAAATAGAAACAATTTTCAAGGAAAAAATACTGTAGAGAAATCTTATAAAGAATACAATAACTGAACTGAAACATTCATTAGTACACTTCAACAGCAGATTTGAAGAGATGGAGGAAAGAATCAGCAAGCTCCTGAATATGACACATGAAATTGTCCTATCAAAGGAGAAAAAAAAGTCTGGAGAAGTCCTACAGGGGTTCAGAGATTATGGAACACCATCAGGCAAGCCAACATCCTCATAATAGAACTGTTCACAGGAGAGAAGAGAGAAAAAGGTCTGTAAAGCATATTTGAGGAAACAAAGGCTAAAAGTGCTCCAAATCTAGAGAAAGATGACAGCATCCAGGTACCAAAAGATCAATAGGTCACCAATCAAATTCAATCCAAGAAGAAATTCACCAAGGCATGTCGTTATCAAATTATCAGAAGTCAATGATGAAAAAATACTGAAAGCAGCAAGATAAAAGCAACATATAGCATTCATTATAACTTTAATACATCCATCTTTCAGTGGATTTTCTAGCAGAAATCCTGCAACTAGGAGAGAGTGAAATAATACATTCAAAGTGCTGAAGGAAAAATTAAAATGTCAGCCAACAATACTGTACCCAGCAAAACTGTCATTCAAACAGACATAAAGACTTTCCCACATAAAATCTGAGGAAATTCATAAACACCAGATCTGTCTTCTGTGAAATGCTACGAGGAAGTTCTCCAATCTGAAATAAAAGGATTGTATCCTGTAACAAGAAAATATCTGAAGTTGTAAACTCCACTGGTAAATGTAAATGTACAAAAAATTCAAAATACTCATAGTGGTGTGTGTAACCACCAATATCTTTAGTATGAAGACTAAAAGACCAAACTAAAGAAAGTAACTACAACAATTGATCAAGAGGCAATATAAATGTACACTGAGACTTCAAAAAGTCAAAATGTGTGGGAAAATGTGTTAAAGTGTATTATGATTCTCATTAAAGAGCTGAGCTAGCTTTGTAACTAAAATGAATAAGCCACTTTCTTCAATTTTTGTGAGAAATAAGATGAGATTTCAATAAAGGAAAGTATTATCTTACACAGATAAGTGATTCATCTTATTTACACAATGGTTTACTGGCACTAAAATTAAAGATTTATTTGACTTTTATTGAATTAATTATACAGTATAAAAAATCTAAATTATTAACTAAATTTTCCCTTACATTCGCTGTATATGTTTAATGCACACAAGAGAAATATCTGAAAACATAAGCATTTACATAGATTCTATTGAAATTTGTGCTGTCTGCTTAACTAAAGAAAAGCTTAACTATATGAAGGCAAACAAATTAACAGCATATGCCTCAACTTCTCCTGGGAACACAGAAATAGTTATTTCTGCCACTTTATAAGTGCTTGCTATAACTGAAAGTTATTTCACTTCACATACATTTATTGGAGAAATGTTGACTTTTTAAAGGTTATCTTCAGTAGAATAGAGAAAATCTGACCATAAATATTGCTAAATGTGTCTGATCATAAACCTTGCAAAATAAGAACAGAAAATGGAGTGCAACATTGCACTCTTGTAAAGGGCTGTCAAATTTTCATAAATTGTTAATGTGGAAA
This sequence comes from Piliocolobus tephrosceles, assembly GCF_002776525.5. Taxonomy (NCBI): domain Eukaryota; kingdom Metazoa; phylum Chordata; class Mammalia; order Primates; family Cercopithecidae; genus Piliocolobus; species Piliocolobus tephrosceles. The sequence goes on from NC_045446.1 coordinate 40,207,128, forward strand.
AATCCTAGTGTTCCCATTTTTGTGGATCATGTAAAAATATAGCATGGTGATTATCATTAATAATAATTTATTGTGTACTTAAAATGTGCTAAGAAAATATATCTTAAGTTTTCAACCAACACAAAATTATAAGTATGTGAGGTGATAGATGTGCAAATTAGCTTGATTTAACCATTTCGCAGTGTGTACACATGTCAAAACATCACATAATTTTTATTAACTTTAAAATAAAAATATATAATGTAAAAATATTGGAGATCTGTGACATGATTTCACCTATTTGTCTAATAAGTGGGTTAACTGAGACTCCTCTCCACAAATGAAACCTGCAAGTTAGAGGAATTATAGCAATAAACCCTGAATTATTTCCCACTGAACATTCTATTATGCAATGTAGCCTACTTTCTTAAAATGTTTTATTACATTTTAAGGTACATCTAAAATATGTGCTATTCTATTTCAATGAAATGTAATGATATATTGTTTTAGATTATTTGGGTTTGTTCAAATCAGAAATAAATTCAATTAAATATAAATGTAATTAACACAAGAAACAATGGCAAATATTTTTATTATGTCATTCTTTCCTGAAACTATAAAATCTCTTTGAAAAATCATATCAGTAAGATTAACAAAAATAGACATAGAGAGTTTTAAAAGATATGATTGGCCGGGTGCGGTAGCTCACACCTGTAATCCCAGCACTTTGGGAGGCTGAGGCGGGTGGATCACGAGGTCCAGAGATTGAGACCATCCTGGCTAATGCGGTGAAATACCATCTCTACTTAAAAAAAAAAAAAAAAAAATTAATCAGGCGTGGTGGTGGGCGCCTGTAGTCCCAACTACTCGGGAGGCTGAGGCAGGAGAATGGCATGAACCCAGGAGGCGGAGCTTGCAGTGAGCCGAGATAGCGCCACTGCACTCCATCCTGGGCAACGGAGCAAGAAGACTCCATCTCAAAAAAAAAAAAAACAACAACAACAACACACACACACACACACACACACACAAAATAAGTGATTAACCTGATTGTAATGAGTTAAAAACATTCAAAGCAGATCAAGCTAACCAGCAGTCTTGTCAACACTTGGGATTGTCAGTCTACTTTTCCCTCATCACTAACATACAAAACGTTTTAAATGTGATTTAGCTTTCTCTTGATTTAATCCATCAATAAAAATTTAAAAAAAAACTATTTAACTTTTATCTTAAATGACAAATAAACCTCAAGTAGATATATGTCTGCAGATTTTCTTCTTAGCCAGTATGTCAGATTCTTAAAAAAGTGGTGTGGACACATATGTAATCCTTAAATTCTACCATAAAAACAATGTTTATGGCCAAAAACTTTGACACTTTGTAAAATAAAAGTTGATATTTATGTAGATGTTACCACATAGATAAATCAAGAATAACTTTTCCGTCAAAATCACATATGTTGGATACATTTCACAATGCCAGTTATATACGTTCATTGCTATGTATTTATTGTCTGGAAAAAAATGATTGTCATTGAAATAAAATTCTCATCCTAAGTAAAAGAACTAGGTAGTTCACTTGATCACAGGTTTATAATATAATCTATATCAGAAAGATGTTTACAATGTATTTTGCAGTGGAAATCCTACATATAATTTCTTAAGATTATTGATAAAAAGTAACTTTATAGCAATGTAGTATAATAACTAAAATAATAAAACATTGTATGTGGGTATCTATGTGTATGTATTATATATAATTATTATATACAATAACTGGCAATGATAGTTAAATGTTTATTGAGCACTCATAGTGTGTCTTATAGGTTCAGCAATTATGTAATGTTTGCTAGGAAAATGTCACATGGTTTGTCATGTATGTTAAATTGTTATAAACAATCTTTTCAAAAATTTGGACAACTTTTATAAAACAAGTTTCTTTAAAAAGTTAATTTACCTAAATTAACACGAATTACTATAAAATATAAATAAAACCATATTTATTACATAAATCCAAAATAAAATATCTTTCCATAAATAAAATTCTAGGCCAAAATAAGTGCCTCAGTTAATTCTACCAAATATTTAAAAATAAATAATATTCTATCCAAATTATTTCAGAAAATTGACAAACGATAATAACTACCCATTGTATTTATGCAGCTGTATAACCCTGATACTGAAATCTGACATATATCATATTTAAAAAATTAAACCAATCATAAGCATGGATGCAAACTGACTACAACAACTGTAGGATAGACAGAATATCATAACCAAGTTGACTTTTTAAAATCAGGAATGAAGGACTTAATTAACATTCAAAAACAATTAATTATAACAAACCTGATATTAATACAAAAAATAGAAATCCAAACCACTTCAATAAGAATTTGACAAAGTTTATTACCATTTCGTAATTAAATTTATGAACAGAAGAGAATTTCTCCAAACTGATAAAGGACAGCTTGCAAAAAAAAAAAAAAATACAGAAACTTAATAATTAATATGCAGTATAGATTCAACAGAGTATCGGTATTCCAAGAGCATAATTTGAAGAAATAGAAAATTCCAAAGTTTATTTGAATATGCAAAGGATCTAATATAACCAAAGTAATCCTGCAAGAAAAGTATAAAGTTGGAGAGTTTAAACTAGCTGGTATCATGACACACTCTAGTGCTACAGTTACCAGCAAAAAGCTGCTACTGGAGTAAAGACAGAAAATATATCAACGATACAGCATACCCAGTCCACAAATAGACTCACGTGCTTCATTTTCAGCAATTTGCCAAATCACTTTGATAAGACAGGAGACAAGGTTCCCCCGCAAATCCCGGCTTTCAAGCCTGAAAGACCCTGAAGGTTGAAAAACTGAGCTGATGATGTTCCGGGATGAAACTCACCTTTTCCCGACTAAATTCTCTCTGAACATTTCCCACCTGCGGACTGGGAGGACGAGGTGAAGCCTTGGGGATTTTTGCACCATTTGCAGCAGGGAGGATCCTGGTCTCTTTGGTTCCTGGGTGGTCACTTGGGATTCAATCTTTGAAGTGGGAAACCTGCTAGCAGGATTCTTTCTTGCTTTGTCGAGAGTTATTTTTTCTTTTTCCTTTTTGCCCAGTAAATTCAATTTTCCTCACCCTTCTATGTGTCCATGAGCCTAATCTTTCCTGGTTATGTGACAAGAGTCCAGTTTCCACTGAACTAAGGAGAAAGTTCTGCAACAACTTCAAGGGCGATGGGAAAACTTTCAACACAGATATATGTTGCTAGAATGACTCGAAATGTTGTAGGAGGAAGGAGTAAACTTATAGTTGTACCTTACAATATACACATAAATACATTAGAGAAGAACAATGGACCTAAACATAAATCAAGTTTCTGGAACATATATGTTTTGTAGACATTAAATACACAGGCCTTTTTGTCAGACACAAAAAGCACAAAACTTTAGTGATTAATTGGATTTCTTGAAAATTAGAATTTATGTGTGTAAAAGGAACAATAGATACTGAAAGAAAATATTTGCAGTATTTAAATATGATAACTTGTATGTAGAAAATATAAATAACTTGTATAAAATGAAAGGATAAAAATTTAAAATGGGCAAGGTTTAAATAGATACTTTATAAAAGTAGGCATATATATGACTTATGTGAACTTTAAAGTTGCTTAACCTCATTGGTCACTAGGAAAATGCAAATAAAACCATTAATAAGTCACTACTTTATAGCTGCTAGAATAGCTAAAATTTTAAAAATTAAAATCTGGTATCATCTATATTGGCAAAGATATCAAAGCAACTAGAACTTTTATCCGTTGGTAGTGTAAAAACTGCTTTGTAGACTGGCAGTTTTTTATAATGTTAAACAGGCATTTGATCTTAACGGTAGTTCTAGTAGTTTTTAACCCAAGGTTTAAAAGTATCATACCCTCAAAAAAACATACAATATTTATAGTAGTCCTATTTATAAAAGCACAAACTTGGAACCAATCTAAATGTCTTTCAAGGGGAAAATGGGTAGAGAAATAGTGGTGTGTGCATTCAATAGCATACTTTTCAGTAATTATTTAAAAAGAACAAATAATCTCAAAACTGTATATTAAGGAAAATACGTCAAACATACAATAGTAATACATACTTACAGTACATTTTTGTGGCTCCTATCTGCAGCCAAATTAATCTAAAACAAGACAAATCAGGATGGTTGGAAGGGTACCCAACTACAAAAGGACGTGATAAACTCTCCTGATGAGTTGAAAGTAGATTATATTTTATTATGGGTGACAGCTACAGAAGTGAATGCAATTATCAAAAGTAAATTAACTGAACATCTAAAAACTATAATTTTGCTAAATATATATTACATATATCTATTTTTAAATAGATAAAAAGCACTCTCTAAACCATTGTATATCTTTTTGAAAGGTAAGAAAATATATATATTAAAAACAATTTCATAAGGTAAATTTATGTGGACAATTATATGGTTTTTCAGAAGGATAGATGCTATAGATATCAAAATTTAAAAAGGCAAATATGAAAAACATCTCGCCTCATTTTTGACACTGGTTTACTAGGTACTATTTTTAGCTTACAATTAGACCCAAGTGACTCAGCTAGTGTGAAATAGCTCTTTGGTAATAAGAATTAAGCTATGTGCTATTTTACTGATATTCAAATTTGAGCCCAACACACCGAGAAGCTTATGTGCAAAAGCCACTAAGTTAGTGGAATGGTTCTTTACTGCAAATAGTCTTCATTTTGTCTTTGACCATTACACTTCTCTTACCTACTGTGCCATATTGAATATTGTGATCCCTTTTGGCAAATATCTTCAAAAAAGAAGGAAACTTATAGGCAGAAGTTGAAGAGAGAGAATTTAACAACGTAACAGTCAATTTGTCTGAGTGATCTTAATATCTATCAATAGACCAGTTTATCTTTTATATACTGTCGTAGCCTTGTATATATTTTTAAAATTACTTAACAAAATTTTAAATTATAGTTTTTCAGGGTGTGTTTTTGATTAACCATTTTGAAGACATGACTGCCTCTTTTTTCTTCATCATTAGTATCCTAATCACTGAACATAGTATCTGGCACATAATGAGAAAACAGGAATGTTTTCGAGTAATTTTTAATGAATGAAAACTACTGCTTCTTAGGGAGCAGCAGGGATGGAAATGTCTCCCCCTCCTCTCAGCTTCATATGTTGAACTCCTAACTTCAATAATACTATATTTCGATTTAGAGCCTTAAAAAATTAATTAAGGTTTTAAGGGGAGGGCCCTAATGCAATAGAATTGGTGTTCTTATAAGAAGAGAAAGGTTCAGGGCGTGCACATCCACAGAGGAAAGGCCACGTGAGGACACCATGAGAAGGTGACCATCTGCAAGCTAGAAAGAGACACCTCACTATAAACTATCAAGCACACCCTTATTTCAGAATTCCAGCCTCCAGGAGTGTGAAAAAAAAATTACTCAGTTTAGGTCACTCAGTCTGTTGTATGCTGTTATGGCAGCTCCAGCCAACTAATATAAGGAGAAAACTATGATAGATTTACAAAATAGATGCTGATTTTATCTCAGAATTTTGAGAGTAGCAAATACGGTATTTATTCCTCAAACGTCATGTATGATTTTGTATTAGGAGCTAACATCACTTTTCTCTAAACGTTTGTTACATGTAGTTCTGTAAACATTTGTTATATGTAGAGTTCAGACAAAATTCTACATGTCCCTTTGTTTTCTTCCTTTATTAGTATCAGATTGAGCTATGTAAATGGAGAAAATTGTACTGTTAGCAAGAGTAAAACTACTATTCTCAACATACATGTTTCAGAAGACAAAGGTATAAGACAAGTGGTTTGTTACTTCTCATAGAGAAATGCAGAGGTTTATATGTGTGTGAATAAATGAAAGTATTTCAGTAAGCATTTATTTACCATCTGTCTTTAGACAATGATTTGTAAACACTGATGGTTCAGTGCAGCAATAAGAGTTTTCTACCACTTTAGAATAATAAATAACAAAAAAATACCTCTACAGTTAGTGAAGATACAGAGGAATAAAGAAGGTCTTGAATCTATTTTGCATCTGAGAGGAGAGAAAGCATCCTAGTGCTTATTCTTTCTTCCTATTTGTATATGGGTATTTTATAAATAAAATATTCATGTTACCAATATCTATTTATGTGTTTTAGATGAAGATCAAGGTTTTAGACAAAAAACAAATTACTGTTTTTTCTCCAATAATAACTGAAGTTTAAAATCTATGTCTTCTGTAAGTGAAAAAGAGAACTGCAGGTAAACATAAAATATTTGTATTCAAATGCTAAATGTTTATTTCACCTGGTTTGAAAATATTTCTAATACACATGAAAGTTTAATTACTCTCCTAATGCCTTAAAAAAATGATGTTTTCATAAAACAAGGGTCACTTTTAAAATGATTTTTGAGTCACCTTCTCTAATATTTACATCTAAAGAAACACTAAATAATGCATGATGTGCGATTTAACATGATAGAGTATTTATTTGGAATTATTTATTTGAAGAAATATAAAAGGTTTGTATCTAGATCCATTTTATGCAAAGTTAACATACTCATTTCAATCTGGTGTGCATATTTCTGAGATTATTTTGAAGCTTTCAATTTTCATGCCAACATAAAAATAATTTTTACATTGTGATGAAGATAAATTGTTAGATTACCTTGATGCTCTTTAATTCTATCTAAATGGAAATTTACTAATGTATTTTAAATTTGTTTTCAGGAAATAGATATAAGAAGATAATCTGGGCACTTTGTACTTCTAAGTATTATGAATATTGGTATATTTTATACACACTTTGCTATGGCAGAATTGAATTGAATGACTTGATATAAATAATTATATATAATGGCCTCTTGAAATGTGTTATTGTCATTTACTTAGAGTGTTCATTTTGACAGTGTTCATTTTAGCACATTTTACTATGATATTTACTATGATAGTTTTGTTCATTTTTTCTCATATTTTAGAGTAGATATTTTATAAGTATTAAATGTAAATTATTTTCACTTGTGCAGTTTTTTACATGCTCTATAGGAACCCAGCCTGTCAAAAAGACAGAGCATTCAGAAAAATATGGAAGAACTATTTTTAATCTATGTGAACTGCTGAGGCAACCAGAAATAGCTGACTAAGAACTGGAAATAGCCTTAACAATTAATCTAACAAAGTATGCATGAACTCTACATTTAAAGTAATAAAAGAAGACCATTTCATTTAATTTTTCCCACAAAAATCCCTGGATATAATACATGAAGAAATGATTACATGACTCTGAAAGATGCAGAGAAGAAGGTAGTCTGTCTAGGGACTCTGGGATTTGAGGAATGACCTGGTCAAGTTCTTGTTTGTTGCTTATTTTGTTGTTTGGTTTCTTTTTGGTTTGGGGTATTTTTGCATCTAATATATCCAAGAATAAACTGAGTCAGCAAGTAACATATTAAATCACATAAGTTGCAATATCCCCTATTTATAATTTATCAAAAAAAATATAAAATAATGAAAATTATTCACTAGAAAAAACTGATTATATAGACATTTCATATAATAATCTCCCATATGATATCAATATGAGTAATTATTTGAATATGCTTTAACTCACTAGCCATCAGGAAAATACAAATCAAATCATCGTATGATGCTGCTCCACTATCTACAGAACAAAAGAGGATGCCAAGCATTTTTAAAGATGTGAAGCAATTTGCCCTCTCATAGATTTCTTGTAGAAGTGGTACAACCTCTACGAGAAAGTATATGACAGTATCTACTAAAACTGAGTGTACACGTAAGGCAGAGCCCTGGAACTCTATATACCTAAAGGGTACATCCCCAACAAAAATGTGTATGTATGTTCATCAAAACACATACTTTTGAATAACAGCACTACATGTAATGGCCTCAAACTGGAAATGAAACGCTCTTCAACAGTTTATGAATAATTACATTGTCATATACTTATATAACACTGTACAGCAATGAGAATGAATGAATGAACTACCACTACCTGAAATAACATGAATAGGTATCATGAACATAATGTTGGGTGAAGAAGCCTTCACACAATATCAGCGTTCTGTCATTTCAATTAAAGAAATACCAAGAAAAGCTAATAGCATTCTATGATGTTACAATTCAGAAGAGTAGTTAGTAGTTTTTTTGTTGTTGTTTTTTGTTTTGTTTTGTTTTGTTTTTTTGTGTGAGAGGGAGTCTCTGTCGCCCAGGCTGGAGGGCAGTGGTGCAATCTCGGCTCACTGCAACTCTGCCCCCCAGGTTCAAGCAATTCTCCTGCCTCAGTTTCCTGAGTAGCTGGGATTACAGGCACATGCCACCACACCCAGCTATATTTATTTTATTTTATTTTATTTATTTTATTTATTTTTTTATTTCATTTTATTTCATTTTATTTTATTTCATTTTATTTGAGACGGAGTCTTGCTCTGTCCCTCTGGCTGGAGTGCAGTGGCGTGATCTCGGCTCACTGCAAGCTCCGCCTCCCGGGATCACGCCATTCTCCTGCCTCAGCCTCCTGAGTAGCTGGGACTACAGGCGCCCGCCACCGCGCTGGGCTAATTTTTTGTATTTTTAGTAGAGACGGGGTTTCACCGTGGTCTCGATCTCCTGACCTTGTAATCCGCCCGCCTCTGTCTCCCAAAGTGCTGGGATTACAGGCGTGAGCCACCGCGCCCGGCCCATTTTTTGTAATTTTGGTAGAGATGGGGTTTCAACATGTTGGCCAGGCTGGTCTTGAACTCTCCACCTCAGGTGATCCGCCTGCTTCGGCCTCCAAAAGTGCTGGGATTACAGGCATGAGTTGCTGCATCCGGCCAATATTAATTCTTGAAAGCTTCCAGAATGCTGGTAATATTTATATTCATGGTATGCTTATGGTTATATGAATGTTCATTTGGGGATATTTATTGAGTTGCATACTTATGATTTGTGCCATGTTTTGTTCATATATTTTAATTAAGTAAAATCTATATTTTAAAATTTATTTAAGTTTTGAGTCTCCTCAACCAGTATAAAGTGTTGTCATTAGCAGAAATATTGAAATAATAGTAGTTTGAAAATCAGCAAAGTATCTCTCATTCTCAGCGAACAAACTACGGTGGCCATTTTAAAGGTAGCCCACTAGTTATAAGCATTTAGTGAGTAGTGCTTATTAATTAGTATGTGTTTCTGAGGATATGAAGAACATTGGTTTATTAGCAAAGTCAGGGATGAGGGATTCTATTTAATATAGTAATAGTTGTAATAACTCTCATTTTGATTTCCAGTTTGGGTATACTGAATAGATTCAGTTTATGTATTAAGTTTTTCACACAAAATTTAAACTGGGTCAAATCATGTATCTTGATTCTGATTTTGAATGATCAATTGATTTTAAATGTTGGATTTAAGGAGCCAAAATTTTTTGTTGATTTGAATGAAACAACAAACTGGTTCAGCCTCATGATACATTTAGTGAGAACATACTGAGTGTTTACTTTATGCTTAGCAAGAAGAAACCTTTATTCATGAAACAATTTAGAAATAAGTAATGCTGTGCTTTTCTCAGGAAAACATTTTAAAATTATAGAGAAGCATGGCTTGGTATGGTAAAAGATACATGCTTCCTAGTAAAGACAGAAAATGAGGAGATGACCAAAAGATAGTTACAGAGCAAAGTAAACTAGAGGTGAAGAACATTCTTATGTGTTTTTGTGTTCCTTCATTTATTTTTTAATAATGTGATAAAGGATAGGCAGTATAAATCATCTAGTCTTCACATTCTTTAGTCACAAAATGGGAATAAAACTAGTATCTATTCCATTTTGAATTATGAGAGTTTAATAAGATAAACATATGAAAGGCATTTACATAGGACCTGCAATTAGTAACCCTTAAGGAAGTTAATCTAGTGAAGTCATCTTCTCATTATCTCTAACATAAAGAGAGAGAGAGAGAGAGAGAGAGAGAGAGTGTGTGTGTGTCTGTGTGTGTGTGTGTGTGTGTGTGTGTATCTGAAGAATAGTAGTAAATTTAGTTTGAAGAAGACCTCATAATGGTGAGAAGAGTTATATTATAAAGAGACAGACTATTCTCCAGGTTTAAGTGAATAAATGTTTGGAAAAGGAGAGGGAAGCATTTAAATAAAAAGGTATTAGGCCGGGCGCGGTGGCTCAAGCCTGTAATCCCAGCACTTCGGGAGGCCGAGACGGGTGGATCACGAGGTCAGGAGATCGAGACCATCCTGGCTAACACGGTGAAACCCCGTCTCTACTAAAAAATACAAAAAACTAGCCGGGCAAGGTGGTGGGTGCCTGTAGTCCCAGCGACTCCGGAGGCTGAGGCAGGAGAATGGCATAAACCCGGGAGGCGGAGCTTGCAGTGAGCTGAGATCCGGCCACTGCACTCCCGCCTGGGTGACAGAGCGAGACTCTGTCTCAAAATAAATAAATAAATACATACATACATACATACATACATACATACATAAGTATTAATTCCATTAGATTCTCTGATAACAAAACATTTATATATTTAATGTAATTTTTTTTGTCCAGAGTCTGATCTCCCAATGTCATAAGAATTTCTTTTTTTAGTAATAAATGATGTCTATGTGAGATGAATAATATTAATCTTTCGAATATTCAAATAAGTTGAGAGGAAAACAATCACATACAATATTTATAGCACAATAGCTATAAACATGACAGCATACTAACAATGGTATGCTCTAAACTCTTTGTGTAAACATCTATTTTACTCACGTCCACTTATTTAACAGAAAAATTAGAAGCACTTTTAGTAGACCAGGAAATGATGTTTTGGCTAAACTTTTAAGAGAATTTCATGGAAACATTGGACAAATTAATGATGTTTGAAGAAAAAAAAATTTTCTGTTCTTTAACTTGTACATTTTTATACAATAAAATATACTGGAGGTTACATTGTTATTAATATTTTTTATTTTGAAAGTAACACACAGCAAGCAAAATACATTAAAATATTCCCACAACCCACAAAATTACTTATAAAATTTTATCTTCTGTTTTCCTATGATCTCATTCTCATAAAAAGTATCAGTTTGTCTACACTGGCTATGATAACACCTTTAAAATGAAGGATCCAACCTTCACTTCCAACAAATTGTCTAACCCTTTATTCCCTGCACTATTACTTGATGGAAGGAAGGAAGGAGAGAAAAGAAAGAAATGTGAGGGAAGGAAGGAAGGAAAGAAGGGAGGAAGGGGAAGAAACAAAAGAAGACATGCATCAAAACGTTTCTATGAATAACAGCTAATAACAGTGATAGAGCATTGACCTTGATCTTGAATCCATAAAATCTTACCAATTCAACCCCAAGTCCTACATTCTGTCTTAGGTTATAGCAACATGGAATACTCCTATTTCTCCTAACACTACTTTTTCTTTAATTGGTCAGATTTAAAGAATTAAACTTCACACTCGCACACAAACATGCATTCTCAAATTCAGAAATTCCAAAGAGTAGACACAACAAGGCAAAATGAACCAGGAGGCTAATATTCCTTTGGTTGCTGCTTATCACCCTAAAAATGGGAACGGTATAACGTTTCCATTGCAATATTAGAGTTCTGTGTATTTGGTGAGTACTTAGAGTGGGGCCAGATTACAGAGGGCTTTGAATGTCAAGCTAAAGTGTTTATGAAATGTTATGCATTGTTTTTTTGTTGGCAATGGGGAGATTTGAAATATTTTGATGAGGAGAAGGCAGGAAAAAAAATGTACTCTTATAACCAACTGAAGAACTCATTACTAACCAGATCCTGTGCTTGGTTGCAAGGAACAAAAACAAGACTCATTCTCTGTCACTAACACTCATTCTAGCTTGGTACAGAAAGATATGCACTGATAAATTTGGAAATGATATTCTAAGTGCTACAAATGTGGATTAACAACTATAACACACTAGATGATTCAATTAATCCTAGTTTTCAAAAAGTATTCCTTATTTAAGATTAATTTGCATGGAATAGAAAAGATGGATTTAGAGAAAAAATGAATAGCTAATTGTAGTAACACAAATGAGAATTAGTAGCTGTGTGGATTTGTGATATTCCAATTATAATTTGGCAAAAGATATAAAATATTATTATTACAATCTTATTTGTATTTACAAATTTAATTTACCATTCTTGTTTTTTATTACATAAAGTGCATTTCTATTAAGACATCTTCAGTTTAAGCCTGGTAATTATTTAAAAACCAGGAGTTGTCCATAGAGGATACTATGCTTTGGCTAGGTGAACCGCAACATTCTATTTCTTGTAGCTCATTTACTCAAGGGTTAGAATCACAGGTTACTGGGTTAAGACCTAACTCATTATTCAGATTCCATCACTGAAGAGCAATGTCTCAAGATCACACTTACATAGTTTGCCACATCTTTCACATGGATCAGGCAACACTTACGACTAATTCTTTATCTGATTTTTTTTCCCAGAGTCTACTATGTGCCAGATATCTGTTTAAGTTCTAGAGAAGCAAAATATAGTTTTTGTTTTCAATTAATTTTATATTTTATTAGAAAGGAGAAAAATTAAACAAATTAAATCACAAATTCTATGAAAGATGCATATAGAAATCTTGGATCATTATTTTGGGTGTGAAATGGTATTAGATGGGATGCTCAGGAAATACAGCTGTCAGGATGGGACATGTAAACAATGTGAATAAAAAGAAAACAAGCAACATCAGACAAAAATTTTATCTTTAAACAATGAAAAAGAGACCCCTGTAGTTGAAGAAGGGCAAGAAGATGAGGATGTGGTAGAGGTTTAAATATATAAGCCTAGACCAGATCAGGCCAACTCTTACAAGTAGATTGATTATATTATCCATTGTGTCACGAAGACTACAAGGTCATGGCTAGTTTACTGGCATAATTATAAACAGCGCCTCTTTTTAGTCTCACTGGTACCCTAATTTTGATTAAAAAAATATGGTTGCACGTTGTGCACATGTACCCAAGAACTCAAAGTATAATAAAAAAAAAAAAATTGTCACTTCACATATAGGACATAATAAGATATTTGAAATGTATTTGACATAGAGCAGGAACCTACTGAAGTTTTCAACATACCTTTTAAGCAGATTGCTCTAGGAATTATGTTTAGATAGTTAAAGGGGGAGGACAATCAAGATGGGAAGACAATTTGGAAAAAGTTTGTTGTCTAGACAAGAGATAATGGTCTGAATCAGGAAAATAGCAGTTAATATAAAAAAGATAACTGGACTTTTTAAAATTTTAATTTTGTTAATTCAATTTTAATTTTAGATACAGAGAGTATATGTGCAGATTTGTTACACTGGTATATTGCAGGTGGGTAGTGAGCAATGCACACAAAATGTAGTTTTTCATCTCACACACCTCTTGCTCCCTTCTCCCAAAAGTAGTCCAGAGTGTCTGTTGTTCCCATGTTTACATCCATGTGTGCTCAGTTTTGAACTCCTATTTATAAGCAAGAACATGTGGTATTTAGTTTTCTAAGCCTGTGTTGATTTCCTTAGGATTATGGCCTCCAACCCCATACATTTTGTTGCAAAGGACATAATTATATTATTTTATTTATTTATTTATTTATTTATTTATTTATTTATTTATTTATGGAGAACAGGGTCTCGCTATATTGCCCAGGCAGATCTCGAACTTGTGGGCTCAAACTATCCTCCAGCTTCTGCTTCCCTGAGAGCTGGGATTACAGCCATGATTTTTTATGGCTATCTAGTATTTGATGGTATATACATGTCTCATTTTCTTTATCCAAGCTACCATTGATGGGCACCTAGGTTTATTTCATGTTTTCACTATTGTAAATAGTGCAGAAATGAATATATGAGTGCATGTGTCTTTACAATATAAGGATTTCTTTTCCTTTAGGTATATACCCAGTTAATGAAATTGCTGGGTTGAATGGTAGTTCTATCTTAAGTTCTTTTAGAAATTTTATACTGTTGGCCGGGTGCGGTGACTCACGCCTGTGATCTCAGCACTTTGGGAGGCCAAGGTGGGTGGATCCTGACGTCAGGAGTTGGAGATCAGCCTGGTCAACATGGTAAAACCCTGTCTCTACTAAAAAATACAAAAATTAGCTGGGCATCTTGGCAGATGTCTGTAATCGCAGCTACTCGGGAAGCTAAGCCAGGTGTGTCGCTTGAAACCAGAAGGCAGAGTTTGCAGGGAGTGGAGATCATGCCATTACACTCCAGCCTGAGCGAAAGAACCAAACTCCGTCTCAAAATAAATGAACGAATGAATGAATGAATGAATGAATGAATGAATAAATAAATAAAATTAAGAAAATTAAGAAATTCTACACTGTTTTTCACAATGGTTGAGCTAATTTACATTCCTACCAGCTCTGTATAAGTGTTCCTTTTTCTCTGAATCTTCACAAGTATCTGTTGTTTCTGACTTTTTGATGATAGCCATTTTGACTTGTGTGTGATATCTCATTGTGGTTTTTATTGGCTTTTCTCAGATGATTAGTAATGTTGAGCAGTTTTCTATGTTTCTTGGCTGCTCAAATCTCTTCCTTTGAGAAGTGTCTGTTCATGTCGTTGGCTCATTTTTAATGAGGTTGTTAGCGTTTGCGTGTTGACTTGTTTAATTTCATTACAAATTCTGGATGTTGGACCTTTGTGACATTCATTGTTTGCAAATATTTTCTCCCATTCTGGAAGATGCATGTTTACTCTGTTTATAATTTCTTCAGCTTTGCAGAAGCTTTTTAGTTTAATTAGATAGTCCCACTTGTCAATTTTGTTTTTTGTTACAATTGCTTTGGGGACTTAGTCAGAAGCTTTTAGTTAAGGCTGATGTCAGGAAGGGTAGTTCCTAGGATTTATTCTAGGATTTTTATAGTTTGAGGTCTTACATTTAAATATTTAATAGATCATAAGTTAATCTTTTATATGCTTAAAGTTAAGGGTCCAGTTTCATTCTATTTTATATGGCTAACCAGTTATTCCAGCATAGATTATTGAATAGGGAGTCATTTCCCTGTTACTTGTTTTGTCAGTCTTGCTGAAGATCAGATGGTTGTAAGTGTGTGACTTTATTTCTGAGTTTTGTAACCTGTTCCATTGGTCTATGAGTCTGTTTTTGTACCAGTACCATGCTGTTTTGGTTACTATAGCTTTATAGTAGCTTGAAGTTGAATAGTGTGATGCCTCTGGCTTTGTTCTTTTTCTTAGAATTGCTTTGGCTATTCAGGCTCTTTTTTGTGTTCCATATTGTATTAGGGTTATCCAGAGGGACAGAACTAACAGGATATATGTTTATATGAAAGGGAGTTTACTAAGGAGAATTAGCTCACACAATCATAGGGTGAAGTCCCACAATAGGCTGTCTGCAAGCTGTGGAAGAAAGAAAGTAGTAATGGCTCGGTCCAAGTCTAAAAGCTTCAAAAGCAGGAAAGTTGACAGTGTGGTCTTCAGTCTGTGGCTGAAGGCCTGAGAGTCCCTGTCAAACCACTGGTGAAAGTTCAAGATTCTAAAGGCCAAAAACCCTGGAGTCTGGTGTCCAAGGGTGGTAGGAATGGACTGAAGCATCCAGAAAGGAAGAAAGATGAACCCAGAAGACTCAGCAAGCCAGCTCATTCCACCTTCTTCCACCTGCTTTGTTCTAGCCACACTGGCAACCAATTGAATGGTGCCCACCCACAAGGAGGGTAGATCTTCCTCTCTATCCACTGATTCAAACGTCAATCTCCTCTGGTAACACCCTCACAGACACACCCAGAAACTATACTTTATCAGCTATCAAGGCATCCTTCAATCTTGTCAAATTGGCACTTAATATTAACCATCACAAACATGAATGTTAGAATAGATTGTTCTAGTTCTGTGAAGAATGACATTGGCAGATTGATATAAATAGTGTTGAATCTATAAATTGCTATGGGCAATATGACCATTTAACCGTATTTATTATTCCAGTACATTAGTACAGAATATTTTTTTCCCATTTATTTGTATTGTGTCTGATTTCTTTTAGCAAAGTTTGCATTGCTCTTTGTGGAGATATTTCACCTCTTTGTTTAGCTATGTTCCCAGGTATTTCATATTATTTGTGGCTATTGTAAATGGTTTTGTGTCCCCGATTTGACTCCCAGCTTGGAAATTATTAATGTATAGAAATGGTATTGATTTTTGTACATTGATTTTGTATCCTGAAACTTTACTAAAATCATTTATCAGTTCTAGTAGCTGTTTGGACTATTTAGGATTTTCTACATATAGAATCATATTGTTAGGGAAGTGAGATATTTGACATATTCTTTTCTTATTTGTATGCCATCTTTTTCTTTGTCTTGCCTGAGTTTCCTGGCTAGGACCTTCAGTGCAATGTTAAATAGGAGTAGTGAGAGTGGACATCCTTGTCTTGTACTAGCCCTCAAGGGGGAATGCTTCCAACTTTTGTCCATTTGTTATAATGTTGGCTGTGGGTTTGTGATAGATGGCTCATTATTTCGAGGTATGTTCCTTCAATGCCTACACTGTTGAGGGTTTTTATTATGAAGGGATGGTGGATTTTATCAAAAATGTTTTCCATATCTATTGAGATGATCATATCGTTTTTGTTTTTGTATTCTGTTTATGTGGTGAATTACATTTATTGATCTGTTAAGTCGGCATATCCTTGCATCCCAGGAATAAAGCTTACTTGATTGTGATGTGTTACACTTATGATATGAATCTGGATTTCATTAGCTAGTCTTTTGTTGAGTATTTTTGCATTTAGGTTAATCAGGGGAATTGACCTGAAGTTCTCCTTTTTTGCTGTGTCTCTACCAGATTTGGGTATTAGATTGATGCTGGCTCCATAGAGTGAGCTAGGGAGGAGTATCTCCTCAATTTTTTAGAATAGTTTCAGTAGGAATTTAGTACAACTTGTAGAATTCAGCTGTGCATCCATCTGGTCCAGAGCTTTTTTTGTATGGTAGGGATATATATATATCCCATATATATATATATGTATATATGTATTTGTGTATATATATAATATAT
>NC_045446.1:40224208-40231498 GCF_002776525.5 Piliocolobus tephrosceles
ATATATATATATATGTATATATGTATTTGTGTATATATATAATATATAAAATATATATAATATACATAATATTATATATATTATACATATATATAACTGATTCAATTTCAGGGCTCAACATTGATCTATTCAGGGTCTCAATCTCCTCTTGATTCAATCTTAGAAGATGTGTGTTTCCAGAAATGTGTCTATTTCCATTAGATTTTCTAATTTGTGTGCATAGAATTCTTCATAGTTTTTTCTAAGAATCTTTTGCCTTTTGGTGAGATTTGTTGTAATGTCATAATTGTCATTTCTGATGTTACTTATTTGGATTTTTTTTAATCTAGCTAGCAGTCTATTAACATTGTTTATTTTGAATCAGCTTTTGATTTAATTGATATGTTGTGGAGATTTTTGCATGTAAATTTTATTTATTCTCTAAATTTAGTCATTTCTTTTCTTCTAGTAGCTATGGGGTTGGTTTTTTATTCCCCCCTCTTAGTTCTTTTAGGTTCAAATTGAGTTTGTTAATTGAGATTTTTCTAACTTCTTGATGACAGCATTTGGTAGTATTAACTTTCCCCTTAATACTGACTTTAGCTGCATCTCAGATATTTTGGTAAGTTGTGTTCTTATTTTCTTTAATTTCAAAGAAATTTTTTTATTTCTATCTTAATTTTTATGTTTACCAGGGAGTCATTCAGGAATAAGCTGTTTGATTTCCATGAATTTGGATAGTTTTGAAAGAAGTTCTTCATACAGATTTCTGTTTTTATTTCAGAGTAGTCTGAGAGTGTGCTTGAATAATTTTAATTTTTTAAATTTATTCAGACTTGTTTTATGACTGAGTGTGTGGTTGATTTTAGAATATGTTGTGTGTGCAGGTAAGAAGAATATATATTCTGTCTGTTGGGTGGAGCTTCCTGTAGATGTCTATTAAGTCCAATTGGCCAAGTGCCTAGTTTATGTCCACAATTATTTTGTTAGTTTTCTGCCTTGATGATCTGTCTAATGCGGTCAATAAGAAGATGAAGTCTCCCACTGTTATTGTGTGATTCTCTGTGTCTTTTTGTAGGCCCAGAAGAACTTGTCGTGGGGTGTGTATATATTTAGAATAGTTATGTTTCTTGTTGGGCTATTATTAAGTAATGTCATTCTTTGTCGTTCTTCATATTTATTGGTTTAAAGTGTGTTTTATCTGATATAAGAATAACAACTCCTGCTCTTTGTTTTTTATTTGCATGGTAGATTTTCCTGTATCCCAGTACTTTGAGCTTATCTGTGTCATTCCATGTGAGATTGGTCTTTTTAAGGTAACACATGGCTGAGCCTTGTCTTTTTATTCTGCTGACCACTCTAAGCGTTTTAAGTGGGGTGTTTAGTCCATTTATATTCAGGGTTAGAATTGCTATGTGAGATTTTTTTCTTGATATTGTTAGCTGGTTGTTATGTAGAATTGACTGTATCGTGACTTTATATTTCCTTTGGGAAATGTGCTTAAGTATGCTTTTGTGTTAGCAGTTGGTGGTCTTTCAGTTCCATGTTTAGCACTCCCTTAAGTACCTCTTGTAAGGCTGGTCTAATTGAAATCATTTTCTTCTGCATTTTCTTGTCTGAGAAAGATTTTAATTCTCCTTCATTAATGAAGTTTAGTTTGGCAGGATATGAAATTCTTGGCTAGAATTTTTCATTAAATATGATGAAAATATACTCCCAATCTCTAATGGTTTATAAAGTTTCTGCTGAGAGGTCTGCTGCTAGCCCGATGGCATTCCCTCTGTACATGACTTGCCCCTTCTCTCTAGCTGCCTTTAATTTTATTCTTTTAAGTTTATGTTTTTGCATTGTCCTTGGTGAATGTGATGACTACATGCATTGGCATTATCATCTTGCATAGTATCTAGCCAGGGTTCTGTCTATTGCTTAGGTTTGTATGTCAATCACTGTAGCAAGATTGGAGACATTTTTATGGACTATATTTTCAAACTTGATTTCAATATTGTTTATTCTCTCTCCTCTCTCAGGAATGCCAATGAGTCCTAGATTTGAACTCTTTACATTATTCTTAATTTTTGTCTGATCGAGGTAATTCAAAGCACTTGTCTTCAAGTTCATAGCTTCTCTCTTTGTTTTGGTATATTCTGCTGTTAGTAGCTCTAATTGTATCATGAAATTATTTTAGTATACTTTTTAACTCTAGAAGATCAGTTCAGCTCTTTTTTAAAGTGGCTATTTTTTTCTTTCAGCTCTTGGCATTTTACTGGATATCTTGAATTGGGTTTCAACTTTTTCCTGAATCTCAATGAACTTCCTTGCCATCTAGATTCTGAATTTAATGTCTGTCACTTCAGTCACTTCTTCCTGGTTAAGAACCATTGCTAGGGAGCTAGTTAACTCATTTGGAGATAAAAGAACACTGTTTTTATTTCTTTATTTATTTTTATTACCAGAGTTCTTGTGCTGATTCTTCCTCATCTGAGAGAATTGGTGTTTTTTTAACTATGCTGTACCTTGAGTATAGTCACTTGGCTTTGTTTCTGGATTTTTCAGAGAGCCAAGACTTTGTGCAGGGTCTTTATTTGTGTTTGAATCCTTGCCATTGGTTGCACAGGGGAAAATATTAGCAAAGCGACTTTGGGGTTGTAGTTTGGACTTTTATCCATTAAATGACGCTTAAGAATAATGGATAGTAGACAGTTCTTAGCCACATAGCTCCTTTGTATTTCTGGTGTTTGTGGGAGGGCTCTGGAGTGCAGCAGAGAGAGTGGTGATGCGCCTCACCATGTTCACTCTTGGGCCTTAAAGGAGCCCCCTCCAATCACTGGCACTGCACTTCTATGTCCTTTGTTAGGTGTTCCAGGCTATGGAGCTCCCTCGACAAGCCACCGCAGGGAGATAAGCCATACCTTTTCTGGGCCAGTCCTGTGGAGGGAGACAATCCGGGTTCCTGGAGCAGCCTGTGGACCCATGAGCCTCATCCATCTCAGTGCACTGAGAGTGTGGGCTCCTCTCCCATTTGAATGTTAGAGTGCTGGCCACAGATGTCAGCGCTGCAGCCCTGGGACGAGCTCAGACTTTTTGTTCCGCACCACCACAAAGTTTGAGGCAACAGGGCAGTGACTTCAGCAGTTGCAATGGCAGTGGGCCTGTGAGTTTTCTCTGGGAGTTCTGCGCCATAGAAAGAGATTCATGGCTGATCAAAGTTTGATCAGCTGGGATACGAAAATTACGCTGCGGGCCTAAGCTATGGGGCCCTGCCTGGTGAAGAACAGGGGGTCTGGGAGCTCATGGGGAGAGCAGTCTGTCCTCCACTCCTTAGGACAGTGAAAGCACACTATAGGAGCACAAAAACAATCAGGGTGTTTGTTTCCTCTCTAGCTGGGGGAAGCAACAATGAGTACCACTGTGGCAGCAATGACAGACGATCCTTTAGTTGTCTTTGGGAGCTCCATCCCAGAAAAATGCAGGACTGCTACTGATTTAAGTAATCAAGTGTGGTGGGGCAGTTGTACTGGGGGCCTAGGCGAGGAGGCCCTGCCTGGAGAGAGATAGAGGAGGAGCAAACTGCAGTCCATCTGCTTCTCAGCACCATAGATATAGCCCCTATCCAGAGGTGCACACGAGAGCCTGGGCACCCTTGTTGGCAGAGCTATTGCTGTTGGCACCAGGATACTTAGATATCCAAAGTCAATGGGGCTCCATGGAGGCTTGAGCGGTGGCTCTGTCCAGACTCCAGGCAGCCATGTGGTTCTAGAGACCAGAGGGTTCATGAAGGATCTTCTGAGCCAAGGATTACAAAGTTCCTTGGCAGAAGTGTGAGTCCCCAGGGACCCTCACTCACTCACCCCTTCCCTACAGCAGGGAGCTCCCCCAGGCTCTGTGCCAACATTTGTGGACAGTTCTCCTGCCTTTCTCTTTTCTGCTCTCTGTGGGTCACTATTGCTTCCTTGATGAATTCCCACACAGCCTCCTGGGCGATCCACTTGAAAAATTAGTGCTTATTTGTCATTCTGTCTCTTCTCTATAAGAATGGCATGCACTAGCTGCTTCTAATCAACCACCTTAGCATTTCTCTTCACTGGATATATTTGAAATATTATTTAACAGGCAGAATTATAGGCCTTGTTGTTGGATTTAATATGTGGAATAATAAACTCATAAATGTTTAATGTAATTTTCTTCACTCTTATGACATTCTTTGAAATGCATATTGCATTATCAGGTCATGAGAATAAATACCAGAAGAAAAATTTATGGTTTTAAGTGTCATATCAATGTAAGCAGGATGGGAAAGTACAATCCAGTATGGATTTTCAAAGCTGAATAATAGTCCTCCTTCAAAGGGCATGTTTTTCTTTTTAACATCTGAAGAATGAGCTTGACCTAAATCACCAATGTGGAACTCCAGAGAATAATTTAAATATGAAGAAAATTTGATTAAGCAAAAAGATTTTGTGTTTATTTCATAACAGACGTACAGGGAAACATTTTAATTAAGCTGCTTATTTTCACTTTGTGCTTTCTCTTTCTTCCCTAGTCATCAAATAATTTTACTTCATCTGTTCTGTTCATTTGATTTTTCCCCACACATGGTAAAGCAGGTGTTTATGCTTTCTTTGTCCCAATTTTTTTTCAGGTGACTGGATTCACAAGGAGTGCATTTGTTTTTGCTATGTCCAAGGCCCTCTTTTCTTACATAGTTTGATAAATCTTGGTTGATCCCTACCAGATGCTTGATTATATAGTATCTTCCTTTTTATATGACTTTCTTATTTGTGAAATGATTGTTATTAAAAATGCATCTGCAAGACAAATAGTTCGTTGTCCTGAATAATATTGAGACCCTGCGTTTCATAAGTCTGAGAAAAGTCATTTTTAAACAAAGGCAGGTCACAAAATAAGAATTCAGAAGGCACTTTTTGAACCAGTAATACCCATCACTCTGATATTCAAGTTTTGGGGGACTAAATAGAGAAAACAAGAACACTATTCCTTACTTTAAAGACCTGATTGACAATTAAATAATGTGATATGAATAATATGAAAGGGCACCTCAAACTGTATTTTACAGGTGCCTCCAAATATGTACAGTGTCCTCATGCTGTCCTTGGAAGTGTTATAGCACACTAAGATATATGAAGCGACAGTATCACGTTTATTGAAGAATCTACATAATATTGAGTAGGATTAAAAGTAAGTTGCTAAACTACATTTTCACAAGAATTGTTTTATTGCACACTGCAGGAAGTATTATGGCATCTAGTTTAACTTCACTCTTCTAACAGAATGGGGCTTTTTATTCAATTCTATATCCCCTTTTCTTACCAAGTAGAAAAAAGCTGACACTTTGAGTACAAAGCTGCTCAAGCAGTTATCATGCACAGGGTTTTGTGCTTAGAGTATAGCACTTTTCAATCAGGAATGAATATCAGAGTTACCTAGTAAGCTTCTCAGGCTGCACATACCAGGCACTCATCCCAAAGAATGTAGTGACAAAGAGGATTGTTTAATTATTAAGAATAAGTTTTCTCAAATGAGTTCACCTAGTTTGAATCCTGGCTTTCTCATGATTGACCCACTACTTATACTCATGATATCTTGATTACTTAACGCAAAATGAATATGATCATGGTTTATTTAGCACTAGATTGGCTGTTTTATTTCTTTCTAGCTATAAATAAAGGTGCATTTCAATAAAGTCATTCTGGGGACATTGCTTAGAAGAAAAAATGTATATTGGCTCCTTGTATTAGTATTCGTTTGTTATTGTGACAAATATCACAAAGCTAAGCAACACAAGTTGTCTCCGTATGTTGTAGGTCAGAGTATGACAAAGGTCTTAAGGGGCAAATATCAAGGTGTTTTCGGGTCTGTGTTTCTGGGATCTCTAAACAAATTTTGTTTCCTTGTGTTTTCAAGCTTCTAAAGGTTCAGTTCTTTCATCTCCAAAGCCAGTAATATTGCCTCTCTCTGTCCCTTTTTGTCACACTCCCGTGTCTCTCTGATTTTCTTTCACTTTAAGGCTCTTTATACTTTGTGATTGCACTGTGTTCACCTAGATAATCCAGGATAATCTTTTTTCCCTATTTTTAAATCTGCTGATTAGGAACGTACTTTTCTAACAGCAGCCAGAATCCCCCTTTGCCATGTAAAATATCATATTCATCAACTCTAAATATCAGCATGTGAGCATTTTGGAAGAACAATTATTTTGTCTTCTTTTCTTTTTTTTTTTTTTTTTTTTGAAGTCTCGCTCTGTTGCCAAGGCTGGAGTGCAGTGGCACGATCTCGGCTCACTGCAAGCTCCACTTCCCAGGTTCATGACATTCTCCTGCCTCAGCCTTCTGAGTAGCTGGGACTATAGGTGCCCACCACCACGCCCGGCTAATTTGTTTGTATTTTTAGTAGAGACAGGGTTTCACCGGCTAATTTGTTTGTATTTTTAGTAGAGACAGGGTTTCACCGTGTTAGTCAGGATGGTCTCGATCTCCTGACCTCGTGATCTGCCCGCCTCAGTCTCCCAAAGTGCTGGGATTACAGGCGTGAGCCACTGTGCCCGGCCGCCTACTTCATTTTTTAAGAAATGGCAGGCCTTGGCATCCTAGGCAAACTCTCAACATTTAGAGGGCATTGTGAATTCCTTTGGCAGATTACACTATTGCAAAAACTGGCATTTTGTGGGGAATGTGAGTGGATAGCTGTGGCGAACAAAGTAGTCCTCACTCAGAGTATGGCTAAGACTCCTGCAGTGGTTACACTATATGAAAGTTTTCCTTTAAATTGTATTATCTTGGCTGGGGATGGTGACTCACGCCTATGATCCTAGCACTTTGGGAGGCCAAGCTGGGTGGATCACCTGAGGTCAGGAGTTTGAGACCAGCCTGACCAACATGGTGAGACCCTTCTTTACTAAAAATACAAAAATTAGCCAGCTGTGGTAGCGGGTGCCTGTAATCCCAAGTACTGAGGAGGCTGAGGTAGGAGAATCACTTGACCCAGGAGGCAGATGTTGCAGTGAGCCAAGATTGTGCCACTGCACTCTAGTCTGAATGACAGAACGAGACTCCAAAAAAAAAAAAGTCTTATGTGCTTCAGAAACGTTCTTACAATGTGCACACAGTAACTTCAGAATGTATTACTCTTAAGTATGCATAATAAATTGCATGAAATTCTCATCACAGAGTTCTTGTATTTTGTTCATCTCATATAATTAGAATTTAAATCATGTTTTAGGGTATTGGAAGAAGATAGATAGAGGATTGATAGATAGATAGATAGATAGATAGATAGATAGATAGATAGATAGAT
>NC_045446.1:40231508-40319395 GCF_002776525.5 Piliocolobus tephrosceles
GATAGATAGATAGATAGATAGATAGATAGATAGATAGATAGATAGATAGATAGAATCTGCAGGTATAATACTAATTCCTGATCACAAAACAAGTTCTAATATTCAGCTTAGACGAACACATGTATTCATTAATTTTTGTAGAATTTTAAAGAGGCAGTGTGTGATAATTAACCTACACAGTAATCAGAACTGCATGATAAATATGACAACCAGAAGAAAATCATAAAGGAATTGAGAGATTGACTTCATTATTAACTACAATGCAAATGAATTTACTCTTTGCAGAAAATGAGACTGTGAATCCCAGGTAGAGATATTCCTCTCCCTTCCACTCCATACTAATATCTGGGTCAATTTTAATATAATGACTCATTCCATTGTTTAGTTTTACATACGTTTGTTCTCTTCAACTTCAAGGATTTTCACTTTGACCTCACTTCAGGAAATGGCTACTATAGCCATACTTAAAACGCATAGCTCACAATGTATCAAAAAGTTACCTCAAAATGAATTAAAACCTAAATGTAAGAGCTAAAACCATAAGAATATTAGAAGAAAACAAAAGTTTTAATAACATATTTTAATTGAACATTTTTGTAATTATAGTAAATAAAAATAGAATAAATGCTTCTGTTTATTGAAAAGGCACTATGGATGGTATCTTGTCTCTGCAATGTTGAAACTCTAACCCCCAGTGTGACTACTTGGAGACAGGACTTTTAGCAGTTAATTAAGATTAAATGGATGGAAGGAACCAAGATGGCCAATTTAACACAGCCAGGAAGAGCTTCACCCACTGAGACAACAGATCATTAAGAAGATGGGCACACTCTGAACAGATCTTTGGAAAGAAGACATTGAGAGTGGACAGAAGGAAGATACAGACGCTGGGCTGAAAGAGAAGGAAGCTGGAAACCCCACAGAGGATTGCCAACTAGCAGGAACAGTTGAAGTTGATCAGGCCATGGACGCCCATCCCCTAAGGCTTACCATACTCCTCTAGAAAACTAGGGTTTGTTGATTGCCAGACCTGGACAGAGTAGGGCTATATAGCCTGTTAGATGGGGCAAGTCTGATCTGAGCAATCCCTGTCTGCTGGTCTATCTCTGGGTCCCTGCCTGGCCGTATTCACTTGCAATGAAACCTCAGGTGCCTCAGAGAGGAGCTTGCTGGTAGCCACCCTCATACCTCTTTTGCCAGCAGTCCCTGCTTAACAGTCTGAGAGTTTTTGCAGGCAGGTGTCTGCTAGTGGGCACTTGCTCTCAGCTGGTCCCTGCTGCTTTACTGGTGCACACACACACTAAACCCATTGCTGTCCCACTTCTGAAGTGCAAGCACACATGGGACCCACCGTCACCCCACTGGTGGTGCATACCTGCAGAGGGACCCATGCCATTCTGCCAGTGCTGCACTGAGGCACTTTTGCTAACAGCCTCCCATCATAGTGTTGTTGTCAGTGGTCTAGGAACACCTCAGCTCCTCCGGAGCAGTACGTATTTAATCTTGAGGGGCCAGGGAAAAAAACAAAACAAAACAAAACTGCAGGCCTGATCACAGCCTCTTAGGGATAGATCAGGAAGCCAAGGAATGCTGAGTTGAGCTTTGGTCCCTGAAATCACTCAGAAACAAAGCCAGTTGAAAACCCAACTTTTACCATAGTCAAACTCTCAAGGGCATCAAAGAATATAAAAGTGAAAAGGTCTCTTTATAGGACAGCAACTTCAAACATTAAAGGAACATCAGCCCACACACATGAGAAAGGATCAGTGCAAGAACTCTGGCAAATCAGAAAAGCCAGAGTGTCTTCTTACCTACAAATGACCACAGTAACTCCTCAGAAATGGTTCTTAACCAAACCAAAATGGTTGAAATAACAGACATAAAATTCAGAATCTGGATGTCCTTGAATATCATGAAGATATAGGAGAAAGCTCAAACCCAATCTAAGGAGTATAAGCAATCCAATAAAATTACATAAGAGTAGAAAACTGAAATAGCCATTTTAAGAAAGAACCAAACTCATTTCCTAGAACTGAATAACCCACCACAAAAATTTATTAATAGAATTGTAAATTTCAACAGAAGAATAGACCAAGCAGAAAAAGAGCCTCAAAGCTCAAATACTCGTTCTTCAAATCAACTTATTCAGAAAAAAAATTTTAAAAAGCATCTAAAGCATGAACAAAACCTCCTTGAAATATCTGACTATGTAAAGAGACCAAACCTACAACTCACTGGCACCCTAGAAAGAGAAAGAGCAAGTAACTTGGAAAACATATCTGAAAATTTATCCACAAAAATTTCCTCTATCTCACCAGAGAGGTCAACATGCAAATTCAGAAAATTCAGAGAACTCCTGCAAGATACTGTACAAAATGATCATCCCCATGACACATTGTCATTATATTCTCCAAGGTCAACACACAAAAAAAATATTAATGGCAGCTAGGCAGATATGGAAGGTTACTTATAAAGGGAACTCCATCAAGCTAATAGCTGGCCTTTCAGAAACAAACCTTATAAACCAGAAGAGTTTGGGGGCCTATACTCACCATTGTTTAAGAAAAGAAATTCCAACCCAGAATTTCATATCCATCCAAACTAGGCTTCATTAGTGAAGGAGAAATACAATCCTTTTCAGAAAAGTAAAAGTTAAGGTAATTTGTTACCACCACACCTGTGTGTGGTCATAATAAAAGACCTGCCACCACAAAAACACACTTAAGTATATAGCCCTCTGACATTATAAAGCAAACATACAATCATGCTTACATAACAGCCAGCTAACAACATGATGACAGTGTGAAATCATCCCATGTCAATATTAACTTTGAATGAACTAGGCTAAATTTCCCACTTAAAAGGCATAGAATGGCAAGTTGAATAAAGCAGCAAGACCCAACTTTATGCTGTCTCCAAGCACCCATTTCACATGCAGTGACACACATAGGCTTAAAGTAAACGGATGGAGATATATCAAGCAAATGGAAAATGTAAAAGAGCAGAGATTGCTGTTTTTATTTCAGACAAAAAATCCTTTAAATCAACAGCAATTTAAAAAGACAAGGATATTACATAATGATAAAGGATTTACTTCAACAAGACTTAACTGTCTTAGGTATATATGCATCCAACATGGGAAAACCCAGATTCATAAAACAAATTCTTAGAAACATATGAAAAAGACTTACATAATCACACAAGTACAGTGGGAATCTTCAACACCACACCAACAGTATCAGATATGTCATTAAGGCAAAACACTAACAAAGACATTTAGCACCTAAACTTGACACTTTATCAAATGGACCTAACAGACATCTAAACAAGCCTCTATTAGTCCATTCTCACAGTCCTATAAATAAATAATATGAGACAGGGTAATTTGTAAAGAAAAGAGGTTTAGTTGCCTCATAGTTCGGCAGGCTGTACAGGATGCATGGCAGTATCTGCTTCTGGGGAGGCTTCAGGGAGCTTTTACTCATAGTGGAATGTAAAGCAGGAGAAGGTGTCTTACATGGCAGGAGCAGGACCAAGAGAGAGAGGTGCTACACACTTTTAAACAACCAAATATCATAACTCACTCACTCACTATCATGAGAACCGCACCAAGGGGATGGTGCCAATCCATTAATGAGAAACCACCCCCATAATCCAATCACCACCCACAGGGCCACACCTCCCACATTGAGGATTACAATTCAATATGAGACTTAGATGGGGACACAGATTCAAACCATATCAATGCCACACAACAATATTTTTTCTCATCTGCACATGGCATATACCCTAAGATTGACCACACGTGCAGTCATAAAGCAATTTTCAACAAATTCGAACAAACTGCAATCATATCAACCCACAGTCCCAGAACACAGTACAGTAAAAACAGAAATCAATACCAAGAAGATGTCTCAAAAACATACAATTACATGAAAATTAAACAACCTGCTACTGAATCACTTTTGGACAAAGAATGAAATTGAAGAAGAAGTCAAAAAATATTTTGAAAAAAATGAAAATAAAGATACAGCATACTAGAAACTCTGGGACATGGCTAAAGCAGTGTTAAGAGGAAGTTTATAGTGCTAAATGCTTATATCAAGAAATTAGAAATACTGCAAAATAACAACAGAACATTATACCTAGACAAACTAGAAAAGCAAGAGTAAATCAACCCCAAAACTAATAGAACAAAAGAAGTAACCAAAATCAAAGCTGAAATGAGTGAAATAGAGACAAGAAAATCCATAGAAAAGATCAGTGAAAGTTCATGTTTTGAAATAAGAAATGAGATATATAGACTGCTATTCAGGCTAATAAAGAGAGAAGATTCAAATAAACACATTAAGAAATGACAAAGGTAACATTACCACTGACCTCACAGAAATATAAAACACCATAAAAGCTATTAAGAAAACCCCTTGGTCTCTTTCCAAAGGCTCCTAGATCTGATAAACGACTTCAATAAAATGTCAGAATATAAAATCGATGTGCACAAATCAGTAGCATTTCTAAATACCAGTAACATCTGAGCTGAGAGCCAAGTCAAGAACACAATCCCATATGCAATAGCCACAAAAATAAGAAAACACGTAGTAATACACCTAACCAAGGATTTGGAAGATCTCTGGAATAAGAATTACAAAACACTGCTAAAAGAAATCAAGACAATACAGCAAGATGAAAAAGTATTCCATGCTCATGCTTAGGAAGAACTAATATTGTTAAAAAAATGGTCACACAGACCAAAGCAATTTACAGATTCAGTACCATTCCTGTCAAATTACCAATGTCATTCTTTGAAGAATTAGAAAATCACATTCTAAAATTCATATGGAACCTGAATTTTAGGGTTCCTCAAAACAGCCTGAATACCCAAAGCAATCCTAAACAAAGAGAATTAAACTGAAAGCATTGCATTACCCAACTTCAAACTATACTACAAGGCTACAGTCTCCAAAACAGCATGGTACTGCTATGTAAACAGACACATAGCTTAGAGAAACCAGAAATAAAGCCACGTGCTTCTAATTATCTGATCATTGATAAAGTTGACAATATCAAGCAATGGAGAAAAGATTTCCTATTCAATAAATGGTGCTGGAATAAGTGGCTAGCCATATGCGGAAGACTGAAGCTGAATGCCTTCCTTTCACTATATGAAAAACTCAATACATGATGAATTTAAGATTAAGTGTAAAATCTAAAACTGTAAAAACCCTAGAAGAAACCATAGGAAATTCCATTCTGGTCATTGACCTTGGCAAAGATTTCATGATGAAGATTTCAAAAGCAATTGCAACAAAAACAAAAACGGACAAATAGTATCTCATAAAACTACAGAGCTTCTGCACAAAGAAACTATCAACAGAGTAAATAGACAACCTACAGAGAAGGAGAAAATATTTGTAAACTATACATCCAACAGGTTATAATACCTACTATATATAAGGAACTTAAACAAATCACCAAGAGAAAAACCAAAAAAGAGGAAAAAAAAAACATTTAAAAATGGGCTTGAACAGACACTTCTTAAAAGAACATACGAGCAGCCAAAAAGCCCATGGGAAAAAAATCACTAATTATTAGAGAAATGTAAATCAAAACTGCAATATGATACCATGTCACACCAGTCAGAATAGCTATTGTAAAAAGTCAAAAAATAGTATAGCAGATGTTGGTAAGGATGCAGAGACAAGGGTATGCTTATAAACTCCTGTTTGGAATGAAAATTAGTTCAGCCATTGTTAAAAGTATTTTGAAAATTTCTCAAAGAACATAAACAGAACTAACAATCTGATTGTAATGACCCAACCATCTCATTACTAGGTATTTACCCAAAAGAACATAAATTGTTCTACCATTTATGTATTATAAAATTTTCTGAATTTGTCTATCATAATAATACAGAAATAAGAGAATAAGACAGACAAAAATATAGAAAGTATATCTATGTGAATAAATATAGAAGCTCTCAAATCATATTTTAAATAAAAAAGATGCATATGAGAATAATTTTCTTCTGTTTAAAATAGGGATGTGTATATATACATATATTTGTATTTGTAAGTATAATATATTTCTTTAAAAAATTCATCTTTCAAAAAGATGAAGGTAAATAAAACCAAAGTAAAGCAACTACACACAGGCAAACTTGTGTTTTCAGTTATTTCACTTCTTGTTACGGCTTCTGTGGCTTGATTTTGGTTTCTCATTATCTTCTGCCTGCATTATTATATGCTTCATTGTGTAACATGTTATAACAATATTACTCTAATCATCTCACTAAATCTAACTTTACTCTTCCCATATTTATGACACTACTAACACTTTGATATACCAATGAAAACAGTAAGAAGAATGACTCATACTTTTATTAGCTTTTCTATATGACAGACTTTAAGTGCTTTTGATGTATTAATTCGATTCTCACAACTCAATGATTTGGGCAATATTTTATTTATAGACATTAAAATTGATGCACACAAAAATTATGTAAAGTAAGGTCTGCTAATTTGTTACTGGCAAACGTGGTTTCCAAATCCTGGCAGTGTGGATTCAGAGCCCATATTTTTCACCACTCCATCAAGGGTCATGCCACCAAACTGCTGAAAATCCTATTATGGTTTCCAATATTCACAATATAACATTCTTAAGCATGAAATACAATATTTTTCACATCATGGCCCATGCCTATCTCATAGAGCTAATTACTCATCAAAGCAGGAAAACACTTCCCTCACTTCAGTTGTGTTTCAATGATAATACACAGCTTCTTTATCACTCCAGATTCTCTTTTTAACTGTACCTTTACCAACAAGGCACATTCTATAAAGAATATCCAGGCTAAAATAATCTCCTTAAATAATATTTCCCCTGTGAAATACTGTTAATCAGTCTTTAAAAATGCTATTTTGATAATCTTTTACATTAGTATTTCATTATTCTGTCATTAGGTATTATGATTTGTTTGCATAATAATTTCAACTAACAAATTATTTAAAAGGATTATTTCTTTTTAATTTGTTTCTGTATCTTGATTATTTAATATGAAGCCATGCATATAGCAGGCATATCATAAATGCTTTATTGTACTAAAAATAAGCACACCAGGAATTTTTAGAATTGCTTTCTTACCCTCAATATTAAGGTACTGCTTTAATATTTGTATCTGATTAAATGTGGACTGCTCTACAGGAAAATAGGTTGATTGCAAGAATAAATTCATTGTATTGATTCCCTTATCTATTCATACTTTTATAATATTTATGAAATATTTACATTGTTCAACCTAAAGTGACATAGAATTTAAAAGTTTTAGAATAAATTCAATTAATATAACAGAAAACAATATCGGCTCTAAGAAATATCCAGTTTAAATTTTATGAAGCTTCAAATAAGATAGTGTTTTTATTTAGCAAGTAGAAATGAGATAACTTATTAAGTATGGTTTATTCTACAAAATGTTCTAAAGGTCCAATCCAATGCTTAGGGCATAATACGTTCCCAATCATTGTGAGTAAGTTATTTAGAGACGTGGTTATATGGAACAACATTTCATTCAAAGAGAGAAAAGCATTAAAATAAAAACCTTCAGATGCAAAACTATTGAGGTATGAATGGAAAACAAAGCTTTATTTATTGTAAGTGTGCATATGATGGGGGTAGGGTAGGATAGATAATGTAATGAGTGACAATAGGCAAAATACAATAGGAAGGGAATATACCTAGAAGAGCTACTGATTTTCTGTTGATGTATACAAGTGAGAAAATAAAAAATCTAATTTTCAATCCTTGTTTTGCTTATAATATTTTCCAACACTATTTTCCCATTACACTCTAAAATTTTGAGAATTAATAAGTAATCTTTAAAGGCTTCCCCTATCCCAGTTGTCTAATTTCCATTAAAGATGCTTAACAGTCATAGCAGGGACATGAATAAATACTTTCAGGCTCAAACACACACATGTGCACAACATGCACACACACACACACACCCATATATTGCCGCACTAAAATATCTTATTTCTAAAAAATAAATAGCAAAAGAGACATTAAAATCTTGGCCCCCTTTTACACTCAAATATTACTATTTGTGATCTCTAAATAAGATTTTAGGAAGCCTTTTGATCCTCAAGTCACTGCTGTACTCGTCTCCTCTTATATCTGAAATATGAAGACCACAGAGCTTTGCTAAGGAAGAGCACAGGAAGAGATTGTATTTTTGGCCTGTGACATGACAGGAAAGCAAGGGCACTTGCGACATCAGGAAGCCATGGGAGATTTTGAGAGCCTGTCTCCTCTGTGACCTCTTGTGAGTTTTGAAAATGCTGGAGCAAAATTTCCTGGCAGTGAGCATTAACCTGGCCCTTTTTCCTTAGGTATGCTGTCAATTCTGCTAGTTCTTTAAGTTTTCTTCCTGACTTCTACAGCCTCATTCTTGAAGGTCTTTTAGAACTTCTTTTAGAACTTGAGCTATTGTCAAGACGTTTTCTGAAATTATTGGTGGCATATGAATAGTACTAAACATAATGACTGTAGCTATTTGAGTTAAAGAACCACTGCAGGGAAAGTTCACATAAATTCTCTCTTCTAAGCTGCCTTCTATAAATTATTTGAATAACAGTACATGGCTCATATATAGCTATCATGAATTGAACAAGTTTAAAAGGAGCCAGATGCTGTACTGAGTCACTTACTAATCAGGAAATTGCTGAAACATTGCTATTACGGACCCTCTACTAATTGAAGGAAATGAGGCTTAGAAAGGTTAAATAACTTGTTCAAGTTCACTCAGTTACAATGAAAAAAAAAAAAAAACACTGAGACTATTATGGAAAATTCATTGTGTAAGGGATAATGCTATCACAGTAATACAATTTTTATGATATTTATATAATTATTATTTTCCTCCAACTAAGATTTTATCAGCCTCATGATCATGACTTCAGTAATGAGATTTGGTAGAAAGAAAAAAAATATAGGAGTCTTTCTGGTTTTGGTTTTGAAGTCCTGAAGCCTTAAGAAACTCTAGGTAAGAGAGAGATTTGGGAGAAACATAAGAAGTGAAAATAGGACTCCTCCTCCTTCTATATGTGCTGCCGAAGCGAGCTCAGACTCCTCCTTCTAATGCCCCACTTCCTTAAAATAAAAGACTGCACAGAGCTACAGAGAAGGGAAAAGAGATGAAAAGAGACAAGTCCTATCTGCTGTTTCCTAAATACGGCCCAAGGAGGCAGCAACACTTTGTGATGGAATGACTGACACGAAAAGTGTGTGGACATAGATAGTTTCGAACAGCCTCACAGATATTACTTATATTTATCATTTTGGATAGCAAATCAGACTTTCAGTAATGATGGTACCAAAATCACTCGTGCCTTGTTGAGGGAGTTCACGTTTGAAACTATGTTTAGATTACATTCCTGCCAGCTGGCTGTTTTGCTCATGAGAAAATTAAGTCCTGTGCTGAGTGGAGAAGAACATTCACAAGTATATGAAAATTGGGTTAGCTTGTCCACTGGGTTAGTAAGAACACTTTTATCATGGAAAATGATCTTGTGCTCATTCAGAAAATGCATTAAAAAAGAAAACCTAACTTAAACAGGTAAAATATTTTAAAATACTCACTGAAAAAGAGGTTTCCAAATTAGTGATAATATAAGAAAAAGTGTTCAATTTCATTAATCACCAGAGAATGCAAATTAAAATCCAACTGCTATACATATACCAACACAATCACACAAAAATGACTAAATGAAAATTCCTACTATGAACATCAGAGCTGAACAGATGCAATGTTCAGAATTTTCATACATGGTTTGTGGGAATTTAAATTAGTATAACCAATGTATAAAATGGGTTTGTCAAAACTGCTCAAATATTCTCTACCATAGAATGTATTGATGGTATTCTCATACAAGGAAATACTATACTATACTGAGAGAGAATAATTTGCAATATATACAACAATCTTGCTAAACTTCACAAACATAGTATGTAGTGAAAGGAGACAAACTCAAAATAGTATATATTATATAGTTACATTGGTAAAAAATACAAAATGGGCAAAACTATTATAAATTACAATAACTATAAGTTATAAGTGAGAAAATCAGTTAACACAGGGAGGGAGAAGTAATTGGAGGGGAGCATAAAGGGAGATCCTGAGGTTCAGTTAATACAATATTTTTAATAAAATTAAGTTCTGGTCATTAAAATGTATTGATGTATATACTTGGTATCATATTTATTATTTCATGCGTATTATGATTCTCTATAAATTTAAAAACCCAATTCAGAGAGTATTTTTTCAGACAATAATGATATAAATATAAATTTTTTTTAGTTCTAAATGGGACAAAGGTAGACTTAGTTGAGAATTTTATCTCTTGTCCTCCTATAATTTCTCTCATGGACCCATCGGGACAAGTATTCCATGTTCTTTGGACTTAATATGGAACTGGATTAGGTACTCAATAGTTCTACATAGCTATGGGTTTTAATCTTTCTCCAGAACAGAAATACCCACCTTCAGTCAAGTTGTTCTGGGTATTACAGATGATGGTGGTACCAAACCCTCTAGCGTAGGGACTAATGTCTTAGGTATGCTATGTTAATCATATATTCTTATTAGTTTGCCTATTGACTTTATCATTTGGAATCACTAATTCAACAAGTTAAAACCTGACTCTTCTATGTAATAAAAGAATTTTAGATATCTGATTCTTCTGCTAACTGTGATGAGTACCATTACTACTTTCCTTTTGGTGGAAAACTGCAGCCACCTCTGCTTGGCAATCCTTAGCCCCTTCCAGTACAATTGAAAATTGGGAGCCCATGTTTTAATTGAAGATCTCCCCACCAGCATACACAGTATGGTAAAACAGCATAGGACTATTAAGATTCTGACACACAAACAATTCCTCCAAATTAGAATGAAGGACAAGTCTTTCAAATCTCTCTCTCTTTTTTTAAATGAGTCATGTTTAGAGGGAGCATAAGCACATGATGAATCCAAAACATTTCCACCTCCCAAGTTTTTAAAGTAGCTTTTACTATATTATGTAAACACATTTCTGTCCTGCAATATCTATGGTACAGATTTAGATCTAACTTTGCTTTAGCTAGGCCAGAAAATAAAACTGCAGTTTGTCTACCAGAGCTAGAATGCTGCATACATAACGTTGTGTTAGGACATCTGTATCAATATATTCTGACTGAAGCAAAATTAAACTCAATCTTCCTTGGTCCAGCACATTCGGATACTGTTTGCAAGATTGTAGATACTACAGATGGACCAGTGCCTTTGGGGTACAATCTTTCACTTATCTACTGTAATTTTCATTTTAATACCCAGACTATGTTAGGCTCAAAGTCCAGCAATTGTGTGAGCAACAAGAGGTTGTAGAAATTGAAAAAAAAAAAAAATGTATATTGAATTTCTTTTCTTCATTCATATGTACTTTTTAATACTATAATTTTATTTATATTCTTTCTGCATGGGTATGATAGGCAAAGGGCTACGATTTTATCCATGGGAAGGTAATCTTCAGTGCCATGGTGACTCCCAGGTGCAAGGTAAGCAGAAAAAAAATGACTTTATCAAAGGATTTAAAACCATCGTGATCGTTTTCTAGGCCTAGAGACATGGCAGTTCTGAGTGAAATTGGGCTTTTCTGCAAAGTGGAAGAAAAAGTGTAGGGTAATATAGGCAAACAATGAACAATGTCTGCAACATCATGGCATTTATATTTATCAAGTTCATACAAGGGAGGGAGAAGGCAACATTGAGAAATCTTGTGTAGAATTTATTATTCACTTAGGTATTTAATTTCCCATCAATCATAACCTTCATTTCTTCATTTGATATGGATTTCAGTGAGTATTATTATTATTATTATTAGAGTCAGAGTCTCACTCTGTCGACAGGCTGAAGTGCAGTGACACGATCTCAGCTCACTGCAACCTTGGCCTCCCGGGTTCAAGCAATTCTCCTGCCTCAGCCTCCTGGATAGCTGGAACTACAGGAATACACCACCACATCCAGCTAATTTTTGTATTTTTAGTAGAGACAGGGTTTCACCATGTTGGCCAGGATGGTCTTGAACGCTTGACCCTGTGATCTGCCCACCTCAGCCTCCCAAAGTACTGGGATTACAGGCGTGAGCCACCATGCCCAGTTGAATGAGTATTAAAATATTTTCCTTTGAAACTACTACCCATGTACGTGTTGCCAAAATTATAGTAACAGGATATTATTTTTCTGTCCTTTTTACTGCAAGTTGAGTGTGAAGTTTTAGGATTGCATGATGTGAGTTGACAGAGTCACTGATGGAGAATGCAGTTTGCTGTGGAATCTGGGGTCTGTGATGTCCCTGATTTTTGAAATACCATGTACTAGGAATAACTTCACAAATCTGATGATGGAGTTTACCGATTCTCCACTTCAGTGCTATTCCCTAAAAGATGGAAAGCTTAGTGGCCATTTTTATCCCTGATGAGGTACAATGTAGGTATGCAGAAGGTTCTCAAAGGTTTGCCCTTGACTTATGTACTAGTTTCTATGTTGATGGGGGAAATGTGATGATTCTGTTGACTTACCTTCTTCCCCATTTTCTGCTTGTTTGAAACCACAGCTTTTCTATATGTTAACCTTATGGTTAACATACACTAGCATTTTTCTGCTTCTTTCCTTGGCAAGAAGTTTAGGCATAGGTTTATAAATATTTGTTAGTTTATAATATTCTTGCTCTTATTATTTCATTATTACTGTTATTATTTTGATTAGTTTTAGTTACTTTTTAATTACATTAAATATTCAGGGAAATAAATGCTGTCAACCTGCTATACAACATCATCTTTGCAAAACTGTCTTCTGATCAAATCATTTTTCTGTGTATTTTAATGAATAATAGATTAAACAAAGTTGCAGATTTGTTGTTGAAATACTTTGAAATTCATCTCCTTGTATTCCTACTGACAACATTCTAAAAGACCCTTTAATTCAAAACAAGATATGTGCAATGACTTTCCGAGAGTGCTGCATGCTTTAAATTTTTTTCCATTATTCCTCAAGATCTGTAATAATTTTATTGCTCATCAACTTAATTTTTAGCTTGGAATGTATAGACTTCAATAGAACTTGCCTTCTCTTGCTTTATCTCCTGTTGTTTTTCCCTCCCAAGGAAGGCAAGAATATAGTAATTTGCATGTGAGTTCAGCACACTTGATAAGGGTACTTGTGCTGTGATAAATCAGAACCTAGGTCATATGAACGAATAGCAATAATGAGCACTGAAATACAGTTATAACACATTCTGCTGAAGCACTAAGGGGATGTATGCATACTGCCACACTTTTCACTACTGTTTGTATCTTAATTGTAAACTACCTTTCATCCAAAGGTCTACTTGAGTTGTTTCACTCATGAAACCTATTTGAATTGTTACAAATTCTGAGCCATTTGCTAAACTCCTGTAAACATTATGTGTCTAAACCACTTATTTGATATTTATCACATGTTCTCTTTTATGAATATATATTATAAATATATGTATAAGTATATAAATTTATGAATACATATATATTTGTGAGCTCTTTTTCTTAACATGTGCTTTTTTTTTTAATTGCAACGCTATGTGTCTTATAGCTCTGTGGTATTTTCAGATTCTAACACTAGACATTGTACACAGTTGGTGTTCAGCCAATATTTACTGGTGATGAAGCAAATATATAGTTTTATTTTTCTTCTGAAGGAGAAATGAGTATGCCCATAAATAAAAACAAAATGTCTCTAAAAACATATATAATATTCACATTAATGAAAAGGACTTAAGTGGGAACATTAAACTCTCAAATTCTTATTTTTTATCACTTTAACTTTTGGGACATCCTTATTCCTAAGGTACTCTAGAGTTAAGGGATAGTGGTTTAGTGGATTAGATGTATAACAAGGGCAGAAATCTTTATGCTTACAATAAGCGTCAAGAAATGTCATTCTTTTCCTATGATGGTAAAATCACAGATCTCATGACATTGCAAACTTAAAAATAGCGTAAGAATTTTCTCATGAAACTTTTATGCAGTATTACTTAAATACACTAAAATATGCCTTCAAAGGGGGTGAAGTAGTGATGAGTAAAAAGTCTCCCCCCACACACAAAGAAAAAGAAAGGTGAGGGATGTGGATTTAAGGAAGGATTCAGCTATATCACAAACCCAATATGGAGAGAATAATGAGTGACTCTCTTTTGTTGTTGTTATTTCTCCTTATCCTCTATTGAAATATTAGAAATATTACCTTTAATAATTGTTCTATGAAGGGAAAAGAACACAATATGTCTCTTACAAAACAAATTTTCTTTAAAACAATTTTTTCCTTAATATTAAACCCATGCATTTCTGTTAAAGGGAAATAATCCTAAGAAGAGATGCAACTAATGTACTCTTTGAGTTTAGAGAACAAGAGGTGTCATTTATTTGGATGGTGGGGAAAGAAATACGGGGATCAGAAAAATTGTATGAGAGGGCATTATTAGTGGTTTTCCTTGAAGGATAATAAAATTGAAATATGCAGAAATTGATTGCTACATAGAAGAAGGAAGGTCATTCCAAATAGAGCCATCAGTCTAGAAAAGGCAAAATAAAGAAAAAGTTCATGTCACACACAAGGAAGTATTCCACTAGGCACTGTTATGGGTTGAATTATGTCTCCCAAACAAGTCTTACACTGAAATCTTAACCACCAATAACTCAGAATGTGACCATGTTTGAAAATAGGGTCTTTACAGTGGTAATTAAGTTTAAACAAGGCCATTATTGTGGGACCTAATCCAATATGATTTGTGTCTTTAAGAGGATATTTGGACACACACATGAACAGAAGGAAGAGGAACTTCAGGGAAAAGATGGCCATTTACAAGCCAAGAGGAAAGGCTGGAAACAAATTCTTTCTTCGCAACCCTCAGAATAAGATAACCCTAGCAACAATTTGGTCTCAGGATTCTAACCTCCAGAATTGTAAGAAAATAAATTTATGATGATTAAACCACACAATCAATAGTATTTTGTTGAGACATCCCTAGCAAATTAATGCAAGCACCTTAGGAGATGATTTTAAGTGGTACATGGCTATCCATTTTTAACTCAAGTTTATGTGTTTATTAAAATGTATACTAAAAATCAATGAATAATTGTGATTTCAAACCCAATCTAAATTAGAATATTACTAATGCTATTGATTTTAACAAGGCAATAGTAAATAAAAGTAGATGGAGGGATTTATCTAAAATCACTATAAATACAAATATCATATAAGCTATAAAAAATGTTAGTAACATTTAGTAAAAATAGTAAACAAAGCTCTTGAGGATGGTAATGCTAATAAAATGCTTAAAATTCTGGACACAGTTAAAAATATTAAGGGTAATTCAATCTATATCCAGCATTCTTAGAATTAATGATTTTAATTTTGTATTTTAAAATAGCACTAAAGGTCTACCACAGGTAAGGATTTGTAATTTGTTAACATACAAATCTGAATCACAGGTACTGTGAAGCCATTAGGTACAAATAATAGACTAAAGAAGAAATATAACACGCTGACAGGATTGACATATAAGGGCTGTTATAATACTCTTTAAGCCTCTTTAAGACTTACAATGTCATATAAATTTGTATGTAAGCTTTAATTAATTAGATGTCATCAGCATATTTGTCAATTTAGAAATTTAATGAATCCTTTGTTTTTCCTATATTCCACTGCTTAGCACAATGCATAGCTTGATTCTTTTGTCTTAATTGAGTTGAAGAAATATACCTAATTGATATGAGCATCTACTATTTTGATTTATAGGAATAGAAATTGTTACTTAGAGTAGCTTATAATGATGTCCAAATTATGGACTAGGAAGTTTGGAATTTAATATTTGTTCAATAAAATGGTTGAAGTTTCTTTTCAGTGAAGGAAGCACATATTCGCAGCTAATGCAGAAACTCTGATGCAATATGACCTGTGATGCAATATGTCAAAGATCACAGGGAAGAAGCTAAATCAGATGATAAAAGGGCTGTTGAATAACATAGCCTAGACAAAGAGTTTGAAATCATTATATTCTGATGAAAACATTGGCAAGGAAGTTTGGAGAGTGTCTTGAAATATATCCTGGTACTCTTCTGGGGTGGATGACAACAGAGTATAATAAAAGACCTATAATATCTGTGAGCTGGGAGAAGGAATGGACAAGGAAAGAGGGCTAAGAAAGAGCCAAGAGAGAGTAGAGGTGCACTGTAGTTCAGCAAAGTTTGTCTTTTGTCTGGAGCTGCTTCAAAACCTAACTGTAGACTGATAGGAAAATAAAACATGGTTTATACACTTTAATACAAACTTAAAATACTTTTACTTCTGCAGATTCAATTTTATCAAACTCAACAAGGAAAAAGGAAGCTCCAATAGAAAAATTTACCCTCTTTTTCTTTTCCTTCCTCTCAGATTTTAGCACGTGGTTCAGAAGAAAACTGCTGCAAAAAGTTACTTGACATATTGAATTCCCTCAATCCTTCTATGTGGGTGGTTACTATGACTATCAGTATGACATTATCTGTTATACCTGTGATTAATGCAATTCATTTGAAATATAACCTAAGCTGTTATTAAGTTCAAAATCTCATTTACAATTGAAGTGGAATATTTAACATTTATTTAACAGGTTACTTACAATCTCTCAAGGATATCATGGAGAAATAAAATGATAACATAGTTATTAGAATTCAAACTTAAAGTTATATCCTTAAATATTACCTGATGATGATAAAAACTAATACTTTAAAGTGCTACACATTTGTATCACATTTATAATACATATTTTCATGTTGAATATCTCAATTAATTCTCCTAGTAAAACAGTAATATAGTCCTCACATCCATCTTATTTGTAAGAAAACAAAAGCTCAGGGAGATGTTGCATGTCCAAGGTAACACACCTGCTAAGTGGCCAACAAGATTGAAATCCCTGCCTTCTTGTTCCATAGAAGCTCCAACATTTTTACAGCAATAATGTAAACACATTATTGCTGCAATAATTTTAAATTTTAAATTCAAACTTAAACACACAGGCAAATTTTGAAATATATTTTTTGGCATTACACTATTTCCATTTCTGTTTTCTATAAACAATTTTCTGTCTATTTTTTCCAGGATTCATCTTCCTTTAATCTAACAAAGATGCATGCACTCCTATCCAAAACTTTCTAAAGTAACATAAAAATAATATTGGAACCGATAGCCACCTTTAACTGGCTGCAGAATTGATAGAGTTGAGGAATTGCTGAAGTTGCATTTGTGCTTTCCTTCCTTGCTCACACTGTTTTTTCAACTACAAACATAAAAGCCTTTGGCCTGTTAATAGTATTATAAAAATATTTTGTTTGAATGGCTTTCCATGAACTTTCTTGTCTTTATTTCTTCATCTACTATACTACATAAATAGTAACACACTAATTAAGATTGCATTTGCATACTTAGATCACTAAATCTAACTAACCTTGTTTTAGTTAGTTACTAAAAGAGTACAAAACAGAAGCCCAAAATAAGCTAACCAGATACTCAAATACAAACACATATATTTGGAGCTGATTTCTGGAAAAACAACGTAATTAAATCAGAAACCAAAAAAAAAACTTTGACCAAATGAAAGTAGAGACACAACCTACCAAAATATTAGGAATGCAGCAAAAGTTGTCCTAAGGGGAAAGATTATAGCATAAAATCCTGAATAAAAAAGTTGGAAAGATCTCAAATTAAAAACCCAATGTCATACATGCAGAATCTAGATAAACAAGGACAAACAAAACACAAAGCAGAAGAAAAGAAACAAGATCAAAGCAGAGCTAAATTAAATTGAGACCAAAAAATGTACAAAGAATCAATGAAATGAAAACTTGACCCTTTGAAAGGCTAAACAAAATTGATAATGCACTAACTAAATTAACCAAAAAAAAGGAGAAAAGATTCAAATAAGCAGAGTCAGAAATGGTAAAGGAAACATTGCCACTCATACCACAAAATTTAAAAAAAAAAAAAAAAGATTATCAGAGACGTCTATGAAAGTATCTATGAGCACAAATTAGAAAACATAGAAGAAATGGCTAATATCCTGGAAACATACAATCCCTGGAGATTGAATCAGGAAGAAATTGAAATCCTGAACAAACCAGTTGTGAGTGATAAAATTTAATCAGTAATTTAAAATATAGCAACAAATAAAAGCCAAACACCAGAGAGATTCACAGCCAAATTTTATGAGATACACAGTGAAGAGCCTTTACCAGTCTTACTGAAACTATTCCAAAATGTTGAGCAGCAGAAATTCCTCCCTAAATCTTTTTTTTTTTTTTTTTTGACTTTTATTTTCAGAAACTACGTCTTGCTTTGTCACTCAATCTGGAGTGCAGTTATGCAATCACAGCTCACTGTAACCTTGAAGTCCTGGCCTCAAGCTATTCTTCCCTCTCAACTCTTGAGTACCTAGGACTACAGGCATGCACTAGCATGCCTGGCTCCCTGGAGGTTTTTTGTTTCTTTGTTTGTTTGTTTGTTTGTTTGTTTTATTTCAATAGTTTTTGGGATACAAGTGGTTTAGGTTACATGAATAAGTTCTTTAGTGACTCCCTAACTAATTCTTTAAAAACAGTATAATACTGATACCAAAATCTAGTAAGGGCACAACAACAACAACAACAAAAAGAAAAAAACAGAAAACTGCAGGCCAATATTTCTGATGAACATAGATACAAAAGTTCTTAAGGAAATACTAGCCAACTAATTTCAATAGCACATCAAAAAGATAATCCATCAAAATAAAATGAATTTTATCCACTTGATCCATTATCAGATGGGATGCAAGGATGGTTCAACATATGTAAATCAATAAATGTAATTCACCACACGAACAGAATTAAAAACAAAAACTCTATGACGATCTTTTTAGATACTAAAAAGCATTTGATAAAATCCAACATCCTTTTGTGTCCAGAATTGGTTTCTTCTGGTGGTTTATTGGTCTCACTGACTTCAAGAACGAAGCCATGGACCCTGGCGATGAGTGTTACAGTTCTTAAAGATGGTGTGTCCAGAGTTTGTTCCTTCAGATGTTCAGATGTGTCTGGAGTTTCTTCCTTCTGGTGGGTTCGTGGTCTTGCTGACTTCAAGAATGAAGTCACAGACCTTCACAGTGAGTGTTACAGCTCTTCAAGTTGGCACAAACCCAAAGAGTGAGCAGCAACAAGATTTATTGTGAAGAGCAAAAGGA
Source organism: Piliocolobus tephrosceles (assembly GCF_002776525.5). Lineage (NCBI taxonomy): Eukaryota > Metazoa > Chordata > Mammalia > Primates > Cercopithecidae > Piliocolobus > Piliocolobus tephrosceles. Next base: position 40,250,822 of record NC_045446.1, read on the forward strand.
CAAAGCTTCCACAGCATGGAAGGGGACCCAAGTGGGTTGCTGCTGCTGGGCCAGTGGCCAGCGTTTATTCCCTTATTTGGCCTCACCCACATCCTGCTGATTGGTCCATTTTATAGAGTGCTGATTGGCCCATTTTTACAGAGCGCTTATTGGTGCATTTACAAACCTTCAGACACAGAGCACTGATTGGTGCGTTTTTACAGAGTGCTGATTGGTGCATTTACAAACCTTTTGCTGGACAAGTTCTCCAAGTCCCCACTGGACCCAGGAAGTCCAGCTGGCTTCACCTCTCACCTTCATAATAAAAACCCTCAAACCCTAGACATAGAGGAACACTTATTAAAACAATAAGAGCTGTCTATGACAAACCCACAAGCAACATTTTATAAAAGGGGAAAAGTTGAAAGCATGTCACTAAGAACTGGAACAAGACAAGGATACCCACTCTCACCACTCCAATTCAACAAAGTACCGGAAGTTCCAGTCAGAACAATCAAGCAAAAGAAGAGAAATAAAAAGCATCCAAATTGGAAAAGAGGATGTTAAGTGATCTTTTGTTTTGCTGATAATATGATATTATGCATAGAAAACACTAAAGATTTCTCCAAAAAAAAAAATTGCTAGATTCGATAAACAACTTCAGTAAAGTTTTACAACAGCAAATCAACATATAGTAATAACTTGCATTTCTAAATGCCAACAGCACTCAAGCTGAGAACCAAATCAATAACTCAATACCATTTGCAAGGGTCACAAAAAAAAAAAAAAAATAACCTAAGAATACCTTTAACCAAGGAGGTTAAAAAATCTATACGAAGAGAACTACAAACACTAATGAAAGAAATCAGAGATGACAGAAACAGAAGGAAAAAAAATACGTTCTCATGAATTAAAGGAATCGATATCATTAAAACAATCATACTGCTAAATAGCCTACAGATTCAATGCAATTCTTACCAAATTATCAAGGTCACTTCTCAAAGAATTAGAAGAAACAATTCTAGAATTTATATGGAACCAAAAAGGAGCCCCCAAAACCAAAGTAATCCTAACAGAAAAGAACAAAGTCAGAGAAATCACATATCCAACTCCCAACTATTCTACAAGGCAATAGTAACAAACTCAGCATGGTACTGGTACAAAAACAGACATACAGATCAATGGAGCAGAATAAAGAATTCGTAAATAAAGCCGTATAACTGCAATCAACTAATCTTAGACAAAGTGGAGAAGAATAAAGAATGAGCAAAGGGCACCCTATTCAAAAAATCGTGCTGGATACATTGACTAGGCATATGCAGAAGAACAAAACTGGCCACTATCTTTACCATACACAAAAATTAACTCTGGATGAATTAATGATTTGAATATAAAGACTGAAACTAAAAATCCTTGAGGAAAACTTAGGAAAATATTTTCTGGATATTGGCAAATCTTTCTGGAAAGAATTTATGATTAAGACCTCAAGAGCAAACTCAACTAAAACAAAAATTGACAAGTGGGACCTAATGAAACTAAAGAGCTTCTCCAGAGTAAAATAAATTATCAAGAGGTAAACAGACAATCCCTCCAGAATGGAAAAAAATATTCGCAAACTTTGCATCCAATAAAGGTCTAATATCCAGAATCCATAAAGAAAATACAACAAAATAATGGGTACTAGGCTTAATACCTGGGCGATGAAATAATCTGTAAAACAAACTCCCATGACATAAGTTTTCCTATGTAACAAACCTGTACTTGTACCCCGAACTTAAAATACAAGTTTAAAAAAACTCAATAAATGACCCCATTAAAACGTGGGCAAAAGACATGAACAGACACTTCTCAAAAGAGGACATTTACATGGCCAATAAACATATGAAAAATTTCTCAACATCACTAATCATTGGAGAAATGAAAACTAAAACCACAATGAGATTTTATCTCATACCAATCAGAATGGCTATTATTACAAAGCCAGAAAACAACAGATGTTAGCGAGGAAGCAGAGAAAAAGAGAAAAATATGGCAGATGTTGGCAAAGATACATTGTTAATGGGAATGTAAATTAGTATAACCTCTATGGAAAACAGTGTGGGGATTTCCTAAAGAACTATAATTAGAATTACAAATCCTTTCTGCAATCCCACTATGAGTATCTGCTGGAAGAAAAAAGAAAAAATGGTATTTTAAAAAGACTCCTGCACTTGTGTATTTATCAGAGTCCTATTCACAATAGCAAAGCCATAGAATCAATCTAAGTGTCCATCAGTGGTTGATTGGGCAAAGAAAATGTGTTATATATGCGCCATGGAATACTATTGAGCCATGAAAAAAAGAATGAAATTATGTTATTTGCAGCAACACGGATGGAACTGGAGGCCATTTTCATAAGTAAAATATCTCAAATAGAACATCAAACACTGCATATTCTTACTAAGTGGAAGCTAAATAGTGGGTACACATGGACATAAAGACAAAAATAATTGACTACAAATAGGAGGATACGGAGAGGGCAGTGAGGGTTGAAAAATTATCTGTTGGGTACCATGTTAACTATTTGTGTGATGGGTTCAATAGGGGTCCAAATCTCACCATTATGCAATACATCCATGTAACAAACCTGCACATGTAACCCCCCCAATCTAAAATAATAATAATAATAAAAGAGAAACTAACTTCCGTGCTAAATAATTTATCTCACAATAATGGCACTAATCAATTCATGAAGGTACATCTGTCATTATCTAAATAGCTCTTAGACATCCCACATTTCAACACATTCACTTTGGGGATCATGCTTTGAAAACAGGATCTTTGGAGGACACATTCAAACCATAGCAGGGACCTTGAGAGTGCAAGACGAGACCTGATGGAAGTTCAGTGATTAACTTCTACTTCTAGGTGTCAGCTTCTTCATATATTTTACAGGAATTGAGAGTATACTTTGATTGATCTTTCTAAAATGGTAATTAATTTTGCAGTTTTCATATCTCCGGGGTAGTGTGTAGTTGATTCCACAGAAGCATGGGAAAACTTTATAGAAGTAGTTTTGATAAAAAGTACTGTCTTTGAATATTTTTGTTACACTTACTTTTCGCTTTTAATTAGACTTACAGCTAACAAGATCTGTTTTAGATATGCAACAGGTCACAATTTGAATCTCATTCAGAAAATTTTTCAGCATTTTTCTCATGCAGCTATTAAATATAACAAAAACTCAGCAGATACATCTTCACCATAAATTAAAGACAAATCAACAGTTATCTGCCTCTAATTAATACACAGGTGATTATGCTGATTGTGCTAAAGTTTTATTGTTTTAGTCATTTTTTTTTTTTTACAGTGGGGTATTATGCATGTGTAAAATTTCTTTTCCTACTTTATTGTCAGATACTCAACCTAAGGAATCTACTAGATAAATTCAGCCCATTTCTAAATTGCTCAATGTCCTACAATGCACCTCCCATTATAAGTCCAAAAGCATTATGTGAAAACATTTATGTTGTGAAATTATTAAAAATACTTGTATATCTTTATTCCACAATTATTTTTTGAGTGTTTGTAAGTACTACACTAGATCGTAGAGATATAATGTGGAAAAAATACAGCCAGAAACAGTTCTTGCCTTCAAAAAATTTCAGACTAGTGGAGAGTAGCACATTAAGTAAATACTTACAAAATAAAGTGTAATTACAAATTTATGTAACTGCAATGATGGAAAGCTTCAAGAATTAAGTTAAATTGGGAAATATTGGGACACAAAAGACAGGAAGACTTCTTTCCCTAAGTGACAAAGAAACTATATGTGTTTAGTAGGAGAAGAGTGATGAGTAAAATATTTCCGTTAAAGAGACTAGCGCATGCAAAGATCTAAAAATTTAAAGTTCTTAACATTTTGGAGAAAATGGAAAAATTTTAGCCTAGGCTGATGTCTACTGAGAGATGTGGAAGGCACTGCAAAATGAGAATGGTGAACGGGCAGGTTATTGTAAAACACATGAAGAAATTTTAATTGTTATCTTAAACTAACATTAATGATTTTTAGATAGGAAATGTTTGATCTTATTTCCTGGCTTTGGGCAGAATGGGAGAAGAGCCATTAATGTCAGTAGGAGACATTCTAGGCAGAAAACAGTAGCTACCTATAATGGAGTAATAATGTGAGAATTATGATATATATGTGGATTTGAGAGGCATTGAGGATGATTCCTGGATTTTATGGTATGGACAGGCAAATCTTGGTGAAATTTATTAAGAAGAAAGACTTTAGCACATCTCTTGTAATCTAACACAGAACAAATACATATCAGATAAAACTCTGAACTGTGATAATAAAAGATATATCTTCCTTTCAAAGTACTTTGGCTATGCATAAAAATGGACTGTACTGTAGGCCACATACTAAACCCCAGTGAATTCCCTAGAAGAAAAGTAAAAAAAAAAAATTGTTCTCCACATGTAAAGATGAAACTAAAAATAATAATAGAAGTAAAAAGATTGCATGCAGGTTTTCTTAAAAAGGAGATATTAATAAAAATGTACAAAAGTTAAATTTCAAAATTTATGTAAAAAGTGATAATGAAAATCAAATGTATCAGAATCACGGGGTAAAGCTAAAGAACTATCAAGGAAAAATATAAAATAATTGGGTCCATAAAATAAAATAAAATGAAGCATTAATAAGTGCTCAATTAACAACTTTCAATTAAAAACAAACTAAACACAAAACAAATGCTATAAAAAATTAGAAGCATAACATCAAATAATTGTTAAATGTTAAATATCAACAAAGATAATTCAGAAACAATTGAAAAATTACACATCATGACCAAGTGAATTGCAGAATACAATGGTACTGTGAGGTGAATATATTATAATTAATAAACTTCTTCATTGTAATAGAATAAAAAAAAGATTATTTATATAGCATTACAACAGATACTTGGCAAAATTCAGCATCCATTCAAGTAAAAGACAGTTAAAATCGAAGCTAATAATTTTTTAACAAGAAAACTATCTTTTAACACATAATATGCCTCTGCTGAAAATGCAGTATCTTACTTAAAGAAGAAACATTAAATAATCTTTCACCAAATATAGGAAGAAGAAAAGGAAACCCATTATTTCCATGGCCTTTTAACATTGTTTTAGAAGAAATTGCCGGGCACCTAAAACAAATAATAATGTAAAAACCTAGAAGGAAAACAAAAAGTAAAAACTACTTTAGTTACAGATGATACAATCAGATTCTTGAATTTTATTTTATTTTATCATCATTTATTATTATTTATTATTTATTTTATTTATACATTTTATTTTATTTTATTTTGTAGAAACTCCAAAACAATCTTTAAAAAAGCTAATCCTTTTCACAATAAGAGAGTGTAGTAAAGTAGAAGGTAATAAAATTAGCATACAATCAATAGTCATTCTATATTCAAATGAAAATCAGGAGATATCATGGAAGAGAAAGTTTCATTTATGATAGAAGGGAAATAAAACACATATGGATAGCAAAACATATATGAGACAAAAATATAAAAGACTCCTGAAGTACTCAGAAAAACGTTTATCAAATGGAAAAATATGTAACACTTACGAATAGCGGAAGGAAATGGCATAAAGATGCCATTGTTTTCCAGGTGCTATTACATTTAAATCAATTCTAATAAAACATGAACCTATATTATATGACACGAAGATGAACACCTATGTTATATAGTAGCCTGCAAATTATTTTACTTTTAATGATTAAACTCAAGAGTTCAAAGAAAATCTGTTAGAGATGTGTTACTCCTGGCTCTGCCCAGGGACTTAATAGGAGGGTACAGTTTCACTCATCTCTGCTATTAGCAATACTTCAAGGGGGAATATATGGAAAGCACTGCCTTCAGTACTTATTTTATTTCCGTCATCTTTCTGCTCACTCATTTCCATTTCAAAGTAGACCCTTTCAGTTTTTCTTTCCCTGAGCTGTGGGAGAAGGGATTTGTTTCCTCAATGGATGAATTGCTGAGAAGCCTGAGACTATTAATTGAATGAGTTAAGAGCAGGCATGAGCAGAATGTTGTAACTAATACAGGAAATACTCAGCAAATAATCAGAAAAATGAAGACCCTGAAAGATTAAACCAAGGGAAATTTCTATTTATAGAGGGTTTAATTCTGGGCAGAGAGACAATAATTCCTTATTGACTAATTTATCCTTACATATCATCTGTCCGTGTAAAGCCTGCAGTGGCTTTATGTTTTTCCATTGTCCCCTCTAAGTGCATTTTTTCAAGTGTTCTGTGAACCACAAGAGACGGAAAGTGCAGACATCCCTAAGTCACATCAGAGTTTCTGGATGATGAGAATTTCCAGCCACAGGAGTCATACAACAACGTGGGTGGTTTGGTTCATGGTGATTTGTTTTAAATATAGCAAAAGAAATATTTTCGTGAAATCAATCGATCAATCAGTAGCTACCAAAATCAAGTGAAATTTTCTGTATATTTAATAAAGTAAAATTCTGGAGTGTACCAGCTGGAGGGAGATTTCCATCTTGGTAGGAGTGGATCCCATCTGATTTCCCCACTTCTGTGTATAAAAATTCCTGCCAATTCCTTCTCAATCCAATTTTTCCCTTCCACTGAAAGTAGTTAGGGAACACCGCCTCCCTCCTCCTATTGTTGATTAACGGGAAAGAGATTTAGAGCACTGATGAGTGTTGGAGAATGGTCAGTGCAGCTGGAACTAGTTAAGTGAAGTGGAAAGTGAAGGAATACATATGGGTTGTGGTTCGATCATGGCTGAAGAGAAGCAGCTTCCCTGGGTAGGTATACAAAAAATGGAATGTGTATTTATGCTTTCATTTGCTATATTTGTTTAATGTGATCCTAAGCATAGATACCTATACCATGGTATTTTAACTGTAAAATATTTATTCAAGAAATGGAAATATAGGTGATTCACAAGAACATGGTCCTATTTAGTATATTTTAAGAATGAGAAAGGAATTCCTTTCTAAAATCCTACACTTCTCTCTTACATGTAGTTCTTAATTTTCTGGGAGATAATGTATACATTTATATAGTATGGAGCTCCAAAGGCTAAATTTTATTTTGACTCTAAATCATTTAGTTGGACTTTGCAGTCTTTCATTATCGTTGTATTAATTTAAATATTTAAAATGCCATTATTGTTTATAGTTTTCCTTTAAGAGGTCTTACACTATTGTTGTATTAACTGTTTCTATATCTCCAACTATCGTTAAAAGTTGTAGGCTGGACTCGGTGGCTCCTGCCTGTAATCCCAGCAATTTGGGAGGCCAAGACGGATGGATCACCTGAGGTCAGGAGTTTGAGACCAGCCTGGCCAACATAGTAAAACTCCCCCTCTACTAAAATTAGCCAGGCATGGTGGTGGTTGCCTGTAATCCCAGCTAGTCGGGAGGCTGAGGCAGGAGAATCACTTGAACTCGGGAAGTGGAGGTTACAGTGAGTCGAGATCACTCCGTTGCACTCCAGTCTGGGCAACAGAATGAGACTCTATCCCCCCGCCCCCCAAAATTAAAATAAATAAGTAAATCACATTTAAAAAGTGGCAGACAAATACTTTTTAATAAATGTTGAATAAATACATGATTTATGGAAAGATGAGTGATTATATGAAGAACAGACAACAGAATGGAAGTGCAAGTGCTCTGCAATTGCCAGGTGTGTTCTGCTTCCTTGGTTCTCATTACATATTTTATCTAAATATTGTTAGTGAGAATTTTGCAATGATTCTGTTCCTTCTATACTGATAATACTTTATTTTAAAGCAAAGACATGGTGCAAAGCTACAGTAATCTTCCAAGTTGGATTCACCATTCAAAACCAGTCGCTATTGAGTTATTAAATTATAGAAAATAATAGATGCATTGTAATCTGCTATTATTTTCTTTAAATTCTTCATTCAATGAATATTTAAGTGCCTACTGTGTCCTAGGTCTGGTCATGGTTATGCAAAGTGAAAAGACTAACTTACTCTTCTTACTTTACGGAATAGCAGAGAAAACAATGCAAAACAAGCAGCTTCAACGTAACAGAGTTGAGGTGAGAGTGAAGCATAGAATTGGACTCTTCTGAAAGTGGTCAAATGATTTAAAGTCTCAGGTTATATATTAAATTTAGGGCACACAAATTTTAGGGAATGTATTTCTAAAGATACTTACACTGGAAAAATTCTCTCTTATCTTGTCTCTATCTCAATTTGTATCTCTTACCTCTCCATCTCTCTTCAAGTGTTTCTTCTCTACCTGAAATTACCATCACTTCTATTGACACCAACTGAGATGTCATGAACAAAAAGTTACTGATTCACAAAGGCATCATCGGTGGTGTCAGATAAGTGAATAAGGAACAAGAAGACATTTTTTTCATACAAAACTGAGAACAATGAACAAATGGATGATGAGATAGTGTCAATGAAGTATGTCTGCAGAAAAGCCAGTCCTAAGGGTTCTCCTCCAGGACAACTGTTAGTCTCAGACTAAAGAGGTGGTAGCAGTTCACTGTCAATAGTGCATGTAGAATATCTTAATATTAAATACACAAAAAATTTGCATTTTCAGCACTTCTTTACCAACATTGATATTTTAAATTAACTACTCATTAAACTGAATGAAAGTTAACTGATTCTTTAGGTTTGGTTAATTTCATTGTGTATGTTTCTATCCAGTTATCAAGCCAAGTGTAAAAAATTCCTAATTATATTTTAGAACATTCACCAGCTCTGTTACTTAATTTTGATAATAAAATAATTTACAAAATTTAAAAAGAAAGAAATGTTTCCTTAACACATTTCATTTATATTAAGGACTAAATCTAGCATAACTTTAATTTGTTAATAATTCAATTATCAAAAATATACAATCTGTTTAAAATAAATTGTATATGTGTTACAAAAGAAATTTTCCACACCCTCAAGTTCTCTATCTAGATAGATATAGATACAGACACACATCTCTCACCCTCACATACACAAACAGATGTGGAAGAAAGAGTGGATAAGAGAGGAAAGGGGATTCAGAGAGAAAAAGGAGGAGAGAGAAGTAAAGGTAAAAGATAGAAACACAGAGTAGAGAGAATAATAATGCAAAATAGGAGAACTTGGACACTATAAGGACTTTAGGATCTCATTTTACAAGGAAGGAAAATGAGGCTCTGGAAGACTAAGTGGGTTATCAGAGGACATGCAGTGAAGTACTGGCAGAGACAGAGAACGAAAAGTTTCTTATTTTTAGCTGAGTGTCTGGAATTCTTGGAAACCAGGGATGCATTTTTGTTATTCTGGCACACTACTGTGTAATTATTCCCTACTCAATTTGTATTTTTTAATTTTTCATTAGTCATTCAAAGCACTGTGAATTTTGTCATTATTCGACCGAGTTTGACAATCCAACAGCTGTAGGAGACAGTCTGATTCAAATTGATAATAACCTATTACTTCATTTTGCCAACATTTAAGAAGATTTATTTTACTATTTTCACCATATATGGGTGATAATTTTTTTAAATGTACAATAAGCAATCAAGTTTGTCCTTTTAAAAATGGTTTCTTATTAAGAATTTTCACTAAGTCTTTAAAGAATTCTTACTTTTAAAAATTAATAATTATTCCTCCATATCTCTCTTTATTTACATTTTATTTCAAAGAATGTAATTAGATCTGAAGAATTCTACTGTGACTAATAATCTTCACAACAAAATACTTTCAAGTTTTGTTGTTGTTTTTAACAGGTATGGTTTGATACGCCTTGCTTATCTTTATGTAACTGTATCTCCCAGGGATAAATATTAAGGAATAGTAAAGTAATGTATTTGGCACCTGGCTACCATAATCTTTCCAATTTAAGGTGACATTTTCTCCTTCAGGTTAGAATTATGAGAGGAGCACAGGGACAGTAAGCCAATAAGTGCGTTTTTTCTGTTTTTATTGTCCTAAAAATCTCAATGAACTCATAGATATTTTAATCTGAAATTCTTGTAGCAAGATCTGGTATTAGAAGTGATCTGTTCAGTTATCCAAAATGTTGCATTAGTATATCCTGTACCAGCAACCATTTAACTCTTTGCTGACAGTTCTACAGCATTTTGAGAGTTTGCTTTAAAAATATATGCCTGGTCAGATACAGTGGCTCAGACCTGTAATCGCAGCACTTTGGGAGGTAGAGGTAGGCGGATCACCTGAGGTCAGGGGTTCTAGACCAGCCTGGGCAGCATGGTGAAACCCTGTCTCTACTAGAAAAACAAAAATCATCTGAGCGTCCGTAGTGTGAAACTGTGGTTCCAGCTACTCTGGAGGCTGAAACACAAGAATTGCTTGAGCCCAGGAGGTGGAGGGTGCAATGAGTCCAGATCACACCATCACACTCCAGCCTGGGTGAAAGAGTGAAATGCTCAAAATTTTAAAAAGTTAAATAATAATAATAATAATAAAAACAGAGAGAGAGAGAGAAATATGTGCATGCATGCCTACAAATTGGGAGAAATGCCACAGTTGCTATTAAGTTGTTATTTATGTTGAAACCTCATGTTGTTTTAAGGATAGATTTTATCAACTGGTATATAAAACAGATATGAAAGAATAAATATGCCAGTTCTATCTCACAGTGATTAATAAAATCATGTTTTCTATACGTGAATGGTAAGACACAAAGCAGTTCTGTAGGCAGGCAAGATAAACAACTTGCACAGTCATTAAATCACATTTTATTTACATTTCTATTGATCATCATGATAGTTTTGTAGCTGCTATATAATTATATTCCACACATTTAAATACCTGTATAAAAAGTCAGATAACTTCTGGAGCAATATTAGGGGAGTTAAATTTTATACTGAAGTATGTGTAATGTCAGAAATACTTAAGGCCTTGAATATATATTTCATTTCAAATTTTCATTTAGTAGTTTACTCTAAATGTAGCAAAATATGTGATTGCCTGGGACAGCAGAGGTGTGAAAGGCTGCTATCCCAGTACCAAGTATGCCTCTGTGCTCTACAAGAACTGGCTGATATGCTGAAATGGTCAACTTAATAATTACTTGTTTTTGTTCTCTAATATTGTTCATGTCTTGGGCAAAATCATTAAAAAATGGTTATAGTACACATTCAGAAAGAACATTTCAGTATGCGACAGTTTCTTGATGTTTCTTTTCGCACTGTTTATAATCTTTATAATGTCCTTTGACTGCAACAGATATTGTTTAAACTGGGAAAAAATGTTCATATACTGAGGATTATTCTGAGGAGTGTGTTATGTCGGTCTCAATGTAGGTTATTTAGCTAGTGGTGAAATTACTTTTTATTGTTTTCCTCATATATCTCAAATGTCCATGTTCTCTAAATAATGGTCAGAGATAAATCAATTTTGTGTGTTTATTTATCTTTAGGGAATAAAATTTCAGAACATATGTCAATTAAACTTTTCTGTGAAAAATAAATGAAAATTTAAACTAGCGATTTTCTGTAAACTACTCCTATGACGATAAATTATTATACAATCGTAAAAGCTTGGTTTTACTAGGAACAGTAAATGGTTGACCACAACAGTAGATGCCAACAGAATAATTTGTGTTTTCTTTGATCCAAAAATTATATATTTTTTACTAAAATAGAAATGTTAGAAAGCTATTATAGAAATCATTAAATTATGAATAGGCAAAATATCAGTTGATGGATTATATAGTCTAAATGAGATATGACATAAGGTATAAAATTCTAAATGCTACCTCAAATTGTTACATATTTTCTTTCTCAGTATTGACCTTTCCCCAGATAATGCAAAATTATCTCCCCGTTTAAAGCAATTTTTAATTTATAGAAGAGTCTTAGGAGTCAGGTCTTAGGAGTCAGGTATAGGCTTGGGTTCAAATCCCAGATCACTTTCTAATAACTGTGTGATCTTTTCAAATGTTTCCATTCTCCCCAGGCCTACGTTTCCATATGTGGATAAAATGAACATTTTATTGTTTACTTCAAAGAGAGAAGATTTGCAAATTAAATAGCAAGATGTTTGATATATAGTAGATGCTTAATCAGTGTTAGTCCCATTTCCTTTCTAATGTACAATTACAGTTTCACTTGTAAATGTGAATAAGTTCATGATTATTTATTCATCGCTTCATTGTGTTTTAATAGCTCTTTGATCCTATTGCCCATTCTTAACAGTGATTGTATATATAAAATTCCAAACCATTTAGTCATTTCAGATAATTACTCAGATGTCTTTGTTTGCAGTATACTGATCAACAATTAACTAAATTGGATGGTGTATTTTTGGTACCAAAAGAACCAAAGATTCTAAAATGAGGGCAAAGGTTCACAAATAACATTAAGTTGATCCCTAGCCCTGTTGGATATTGAATCACTGATAGACTGACTTACAGGTAAATTTTGCATCCAGTTCTAAAATTGCTGTTCAAATTGTTGCACTAATGGTAATTCCTCGCATGTAGTCTGATGGAGATATGGTGAGAAATAAGGCTGAAGTTAATTAGGAGTCAGAACTTGAAGTTTCTTGTAAGTATGTCCTAGTGAAGGTTATTAAGTTATGAGTTAAATTAATTCTGCTTTCCTCAGTTGACCTAATTCTCTGAACAATGTTCTAATCCCACTGTATCTTTCTATCGTAGAGTAATCTACAAAACCTACTGCCAGGCATGGGAAGCTGGAAGCTGGAAAAGGGAAGCGAGAGTTCATTTTGTATTCTGGATGTAAGTACTATGTCATATATACAATCTGAAATATTTCCCCCCAGTCTGTGGCTTTCCTTTATATTTTACTTACAGTGATTTTTTAATAGCAGACATTTTAAGTTTTAATGAGGCCAAGTGTATTATTTTTAAAAATATATTACCTTTTCATGTCCTGTTTAACAATCCTTTCCTGAAGACATTGTACATTTTTTCTATGTTTATTTCTGGATATTTTCTCATTTTAATCTTACATTTAGATCTCATTGATTTTGAGTTAATTTTTGTTTTTGTTGTACTTGTATTTGATCAAAGATCACTTTTTTTTGCATGTTCATGTCCATTTTTTTCATTGAAAATATCTTCCTTTCTTGTCAACCTTGACATCTTTGTTGGAAATCAGTTGACTATATATGTGAGGCTTCATTTTTTGACTCAATTTTGTTCCATTGATCTGTGCCTCCATTTTTTTGCCATATTTTAATAAATTTTTTTTAATTATTATGGGTTCATAATAATTAGGCATATATATTTATAGGGTGCATGTCATATTTTGATACAAGCATATAATGTGTCATCAACTGCACTTTTTTGCTATTTTTAATTGAATTTTTTGTTTTTAATTATTATGGGGTCATAATTAGCTATATGTATTTATAGTGTACATGTGATGTTTTCGTACAAGTATATAATGTATCATTATCAAATCCAGGTAATCTGTTACATCTAGATACCATTTCTCATTTTTTTGTGTTAGCAACATTCCAATTCCACTCTTTGAATTATTGTAAAATATACAATAAATTATTATTGGCTATAAGACCTAGTATTTTATAACTTTTTTACAACTATCACACTTGATTATTCTTGAAATAAAATAGTATGCGTTCTCCAACTTTATTCTTTTTGAAAAATTTGGGAAATTTGAGTTCCTTCATTTCACATATAAATTATAGTATCAGCTCACTTTTTAACATAAATTTTATTGTGTATATTTGAGGTTTACCACATGATATTATGAAATACATGTAGATAGAAAAATAGTTACTACAGGTTTAGCATCCGAAGTCTAAAAATCTAAAATCTGCATTGTTCCAAAATTTGAAACTTTTTCCTTTCTCTCTTTTTTTAAAGCCTGTTTTTGCTTTTTTTTTTTTTTAACTTTATTTTTGGGGTCTCACTATATTGATCTGGTTGGTCTCAAACTCCTGGTCTCATGTGATTCTCCCATATCAGCCACCCAAAATACTAGGATTATAGGCATGAGCCACTGAGCCTGGCTTTTTTCTCTCTTTTTAGGGATAGAGTCTTGCTATATTGTCCAGGCTATAGTGCAGTGGCTACTGACAGGCACGATCATAGCTCACTACATTTCTGAACTCTTGGGCTCAAGTGATCTTCTTGCTTCAGCTTCCTGAGTGCCTGGGACTACAGGCTCATGCCGCTGAACCTGGCACATCTGAAACTTGTTTAGTGTTAACATGACATTTAAAGGAAATTCTCAGTTGGAGCATTTCCTATTTCAGATTATCAGATATAGGATGCTTAACCAGTATTTGTAATGCAAATATTCCAAAAAGCCCAAAAAATCAAAATCTGAAATATTTCTGGTTGCTAGCATGTGGGGTATTCAACCTGTATAGTAAAACAGATTAACATGTCTGTCGTCTTATAATTATTTTGTTTTTTTGACAAGAGCAGCTAAAATCTAGTTATTTAACAAAAATCCCTAAAACAATAGTTTTATACATTTTAGTCCTCATGTTGTATGTTAGATCTCTAAATTGTGCAACTTACATATCTATATTTTTATCCTTTGACCTATGTTTCCAAATTTCCTCCCACTACCCAGAGTGACCTCTACACATGGTAACCATTGTTTCTTTCTCTATCTCTGTGTATTTGAGCTCTCTCTCTCTCTCTCTTTAATTCCACATATAAGTGAAATTGTGCAATAATTTTCTCCTCTTTTTGGCTTATTGCATTTAGCACTAAGCTAAATGTCCTTCGGTTTCATTCATGCTGTGTCAAATGGCAAGATCTTCTTTTCTGAGGATGAATAATATTCCATTTTCTATATATACCATGTGTTATTGTTTATTTTTCCATCCATAAGCATTCAGGTTGTTTTCATATCATGACTATTTTGAAGAATGTTGCAATGAACATGGGAGTCTAGATATATATATAGGATTGTGATTTCATCTGTTTTGGGATAAACCCAGAAAAGAGATTGATGCGTCATATGGTAATTGCGTTCAATTTCCTCAGGAACTTCCATACTGTTTTTCATAATGAACGTACTGCCAACAGTGTACTAGAATTTCCTTTTTTCTATGCTTTTGCCAATATTTATCTCTTGTCCCTTTGATAATAGCCAACAGGTGTGAAGTGGTATTTTACAATTCTACTGAAATTTCAATTTATATGCATTATATTTATAGGACAAGTTGGAGGTAATTCACATATTAGTCATGTGAAATATTTTGATCCAACAACAAAGCATATCTCTCCACATAAGCTTGATGGAGTCCATAGTATTACTCAGGTTGCTGACTTGGGCATTGTTTTTTTGTTTGTTTGTCTGTTTTTTGTTTGTTTGTTTGTTTTTTGCCTATCGGGTATCCTTGTATTCCCTTTTTTACTTGTATAACCTAGATTTTGTTGTAGATAGTATTGTGCTCAGCTATAGATTTCATTTCTAAGACACCAATGTAGGTAAGTATAGCCAATTTCCCTAGTTTTTACCAAAGATATATATTAGATATTTAGATGTAGTTTCTGGAAAAACTCTGGACTTCCTGATTTTCTTTTTTAATAAAAGTGGTCATGAGGGCTCTGTTACTTTGCCTTATATGCCTGCTCCCCTTCTTTGGGTGGGAATAATGAATGCTTGCTAAACACCAATTAGCATGTGACTTTGAAGAATAAGTCAGTTTACTAAAAGTCAAAAGGAGGAAAATAAAAGAATATGGGTTCCTAATAAAATGATTGTCTCAACCTAACTTACGTCTTTCTAATTCTTCTCACATGAAGCCACCTAAACCAATTGTCAAAGCCACTATGGACATATTTTCTGTTGCAAGTAGCTAAAATCACCTTGCATACAATCTAGAGAATCATTGGAATCATTCATTATTATGTGAAAGAAAGAATAAGAAATAAATGTCTAACATCATTCTATTGTGCCATACCAAAGTAGGTGTAAATGCCTTATTTACGGAAGTGTAATTTAGAATAAAGGAGTCTATTACTGCAGGTTTAACATTAGAGACTAAAATTGGAGTTCTGTTATTATACATAAAGCTTCACACATTTTGATTTTTGCTAGATGTATATTTATCAAAGAATAAAATCATTTCAGAAAGCATACATTACATTTTTAATACAAGAAAATGCAATCTTAATTTGTTATTTTGGGGTGAATCACTTTCATGTATAGGTCTTATCTTCCTTGAAAAAGGAAATTATACACCTACCATGTATTTGTTTTCTGTATATCATTGAGTTCTCTGAATTATAGAGCTCATTGTGAATCATTAATGTCTGTGCCTTAAGAATCAATCATTTGCATTATTTTTCATCACATTTCAATTTCACCATCGCTATTTTGGAATATATCATTTCAAAGGGATGTATTTGTGCATTTTCCTGTCTATAACTTCATATTTTCAAAGTATCACCTAACTTCTTAGAAAATATGCATTCTAAATATATCTTTACTTTTCAATCTTGAATGTAATAATATTTTTGATAGAGAAAGGTAAGGAGTGACAATTATAGAACTATTAATAGAATGACATAAATAGAAAATCACATTAAGCAATATCCAATAATTTCCATGGATTCTATGTGGAAAATATGGGAATTAAATACAACCACCATCTAAATCTCCAATTAAGTAGAAGTAAGGCTACTATAATATAATTCATGCTTAATATCAGGATAAAAATAAGATATAGTCCCATTACTTTCTAAATTATGTAGTTTGATTTTGATTATAAACTTAATCCTTTCAGTATAGAATGATGTCTCAGTTCTTCTTAGTCTTAGAAGTGCTTTTCATTATTTAATGCTAAGCCACAATGATGTAAAAATATCCCGACTCCAAGTCAAAACGACTTGCTTTTTCTCCTGTAGTATTTTGGCTGTATTTTATTACCATCCTCTTATTGCATTTTTCCTTGTGCAATACTTAGTTTAGTGTAAGTTTTTCTTATTATGAAGTGTGTTACTTCAAGGTAAGACCATGACCTCCTTCTCTTTCTCCCTTTTGTTTATATTTTCTTTTTTCCTTATTATATACTTTTACTGAGAGTATTTGACAGATTTTATTTTCTACAAATCTACCATTATGCAAGATGCAAATAATAATAATATGTATATAACTACGTGAACCACTTAATACCATCATAAGCATCATTATTTTGAAATTGTTTTCTTCATAGAGTAGAATAAAGCAGGTACGAAATTATGTTAATGGTTTTTAGAATCAATAACTTCCATTGCTAGGGAGGACATAATTACTATTAAAGAAATTGAGGAGCCGGCCGGGCGCGGTGGCTCAAGCCTGTAATCCCAGCAATTTGGGAGGCCGAGACGGGCGGATCACGAGGTCAGGAGATCGAGACCATCCTGGCTAACACGGTGAAACCCCGTCTCTACTAAAAAATACAAAAAACTAGCCGGGCGAGGTGGCGGGCGCCTGTAGTCCCAGCTACTCGGGAGGCTGAGGCAGGAGAATGGCATAAACCCGGGAGGCAGAGCTTGCAGTGAGCTGAGATCTGGCCACTGCACTCCAGCCTGGGCGACAGAGCGAGACTCCGTCTCAGAAAAGAAAAGAAAATAAATTGAGGTAAAAACTATAGTATTCAAATTGGATTACAAATCTCACTTTGGACTCCACAGTTTAAAACATATGTTTCTTCTACTTTTTTCCTCTGAGATGTCTTGGAAGCAATGTCATTTCAGCAGTAGTGAGCACACCTAACCTAACCATTTTCTTTGCTAATTCCTTCCACTAAAAGAAACCAGAATTGCCTAAGAGAAATGTCTAATTCTAGATGTGACTCTTCTGTCAGTGCTATTTCAAAGGGTATGCCCTGGTCTAATTGTTCATCTTGGTCTTTTATTCTCAGGCTCCAAGTCTAAGTGGATTCTTTTGTTGTTAATGTTTTGGTTTGTTTTGTTTTGCCTGCCTCTGTGGTGGTGTTTCCTCAACTCTAGAACTAAAGCCGGTATTGAAGTACCTAAATAAGCAGATCATTTATTGTCCACTTAGGCACAGAGACAGAGAGAGCCTCTCTGATCTCAGATTTTTGGGTAAAAGCACCTGTCTCTTTTCCAACATTCATGTTTAAAAACACTTTATTGCACAAATCCCATATCACCTTCACATGTGAGAGGTATGAGGAAGAGAAAATAGAAAATTCTTCGCTAGACTATGCTCTGGTCACAGGTACACACAGAATTGTTCAGAAGGAACTCACAGGCTTCTATAAAACAAGCCATCATCATAAAAACACGAAAGGGGAATCTTCATCTGAGATCTGAGGTAAAGCAAAGTCCTCTTTCTACTACTGTTCTATGGCTTTCTGTAAATCTGAAGAAAAATACAATTTCATTTTTGCTCTCACTTTGGCAACCTGATCACCCAAAAACAATTGTAAACTCCTGATGGACTCATTTAGGTCATCTTATCAATGTGCCAATCCCTATGTTGAATACCTCCCCTCTGTGGTATTATGACACGCATTGGTTGGGAGACAGAAACATAAATTCAATCCAAGATTTTTCAAGAGTTCTTTAGATACTTGTTCAAAACGTTTAGCTTTTTTTCATTGCATTAAATATGTCATATATATATCTCTGACTACATTTCATAAATGTTCACTTTTTATATCATTGATCATTTTCCTGTAGATTAATGGCTAAAGCACATGTATATGTATCCTCCCTTGAGTGTCAGCTGCAAGTAATCCCAAAGGAAAAAAGAAACTTGCTGTCCAGTTTTTCAAATTAACTCTCTTTACCTGCCTTCAATGTCTAGCAGACAATTTCCTGAAGCATTAGAGAAGTGAAATGGAGATAAATCAGTCATGGCTAAAGAAGTAATGTTAGTTAAAACTAATGAGAAAGCTAATTGCAGTCATTTATCTTCAAGTCAGGTGCATTAATATACTATGGCTCATCTTTGTGTTAAAGTGGTCAAAGTGTCTATGTGAATAAACAATTCATCAGGTTCTTGTATTGTTGAAATAAGGATGTTAAAAGAGAACTTGCACATTGTTAAGAAGATCCTCAACTCCATATAAAATTAAATGCATAACTCCTCTTGATTTTTCATGTTTTAAGGTAAACTTCATATTTCTAAATACTCTCCATTAGATATGTAATTGAACTACTTGGGTTATGTGACTTTGTGAAGCAAATTCTGTTTCAGGCTGTTGAAGTCATTTTACTCAGACACATTATTTCTCTCCTGTTGAAGTGTTTCATTTAGCATTTGAATGGGCATTGTGAGATAAAATTTAAACTTTTAGTATATTATATATTTTGTTTCATGCCTTTATGATATAGCAAAATCACATACTTTAAAACATTTAATTAAAAAAAAACTCTTTTCTCGGAATATTGAATCATAATTCCTTTACAAATAAAATATTCCCCGTTAGTATTTGCCTCAGCTGATTGAAAAATAAATTGAGCTTCATTACAGGTCATGTAACACAATGGTTCTCAATCTTAGCTGTGCTTTCAAATAAGTTAACCTGAAACATTTCTATTTTTAATTGGAAAACAGGTGCACAGAATGGATTAGTGATAATCACTGGTACTAGATACAGAGTAATCTTTGGCCTACATTTATTTGTTCACTTTGTTAATATAATGAACATTTGTGAGCTCCTTCATTACTCCTATATTATATATATGTATATACATATACCTTTGTTATAGTAATTCTGTTTCCTCTCCACAAAACCGCCCCTCTGAATTGTATATATTTTTCACACATGTGTACATTGATATGCCTAAAAATGCATGTTTTTGTTTTACTTGCTTTTGAACTTCATAAAATGATAGTTATACCCATATCCTTACTCCTTATTAGATTATTAAATGGCATTAATGTTATTCAGGTACCTGTAACACATTTATTGTTACTAACAAAAACTATTCTATTGCATAAATATAGTGACGTATGGACATTTTCAAGATCTTTTTGTTATTACTTTTTCCTTTTTCTTTTCTCTTATTTTTTCACCTTTTCTTACTTTTTTTTCTTCCTTTTATTTGTTATTGAGTAATGCCACTACCCATTTTTCAGTATATCTTTTTTTACAACTTTCAATTGGGAGCATGCTTAGAAATTGAAATGCTTCTCATCAGAAAAACTCCTTTTATCATAGAAGAACTAGTGTAGGGTGAGTTGAATCAATGATGGTTGACCGAAGAGGAACCTAACCAATATCAGTTACCATGTCAGGATAAACTACAGTAGCTAGATATAGCTGATCATTCCAAACATTGTATTGAAAATTATTCTGTAAAAATTGTGAGTAATCATCACTTTGAGAAAACTCTAACAGGACACAGTGAACTTAATATAACAGGGAAATGGATCACAGAAGTGCAGAGTTAACTATAGAAGGTCTGCTTTTCACCTATTCTAGTCACATTTATTATACATGCAGAGATGCGGAAGTGTCTGAGTTTGTACTAATCTAGAGAAGTCCTTAGCCAAGAGTGTCTTGGATTTGGGACTAAACCTAAGACAAAATGTATACCCAGAAGTCCCCAGCATGATGAAGCTGAGGGTAAGATTTTGCTTGAAATAGCAACTGTGTTTAGATTTCTCTTCTCTCCTGCTTTCTTCACTCCTCTAATAGTTTCTTATGAGAGCACTTCCTTCATGAATTACTTGATTCAAGTCCTCATTCTATTTTCAGCTTTTGAGAAACTCGACTTGAAGAAGCATCCTAAAAAAAGGATCCTAAAATGCCAGAACCTACATTTTTCAAGTTTAGAATATATTGGTAAAATATTCTGCTTCTTTATTCAATGCCCGTAAATGTAGGGTAACCTTCACCAAAATTCATGAACAAGGACTGAGAGTGGGTAGAAAAATGCGTTGATAATGAAAGCTGTAGGGAACAGAGGTGAAAAGTCAACATTTCTCTTTAAAAGTTAAATTTGGCATATTCAAAATCAAAAGTTAGCTTTGTTTACAAATATGCTTATGCTCCGTGATAGTTTTGTTAGTGGCCCTTTCCCAAACATTTTCTAAACCTGTAAAATACTTTTGTTAAATGGCTCACATTTAACCCCCTTCTGGTACAAATATTATTAGTTTCCCATGTTTAAATTGTTTTCGTTATTGTACTTGAATTCTTATTTGTTTTCTATCTCCAGGCTTTTCTCTCCCATAATTCAATCTTTACCTAGATCTGATCTCTTTATGTACCTTATAAAATTTAACATTTAAACCAGAAATACTTAGATGTAGTAAACTGTTGTACCATAGTAGCTTGAATGGTGCCTCCTACCTCCACTCCAAGCAGATAAGTCCACCAAGAACCTGGAAATATAAGTTTATTTGGAAAAGGTGTTTTTAGAGATATAACTAAGTTAAGGATGAGACCATCTTGAGTTAGGGTGGGCCGTAAAGGTAGTGGCAAGTATCCTTGTAAGAGAAGAACAGCAGAGAAACCTGGAGAAGAAGACCATGTAAAAATCTGTGTGAAGATGAAGGAAGAAATAGGAACCATGCTTCTACAAGCCAAAGAATGCCTGGAACTACCAGAATCTAAAAAAGGCAAGAAAGGATATTTTCTCAGAGATTTCAGAGGAAATGTACCACTCTCAGCACCTTGATTTCAGACTTCTGACCTCCTTAACTGCAAGAATGAATTTCTGTTGTTTTAAGCCACGAAGTTCATGGTAATTTGCTATGGCTGCCCCAAGAAACTAATTTGAGTAACTTAACATAAGGAAATACAATATAATTCTTAGAGAAACTATTTTAAAGAACATAAAAATATTAGGGAATAATATTAAAAAATACTAAAGGTATACAAATTGATTTACCATGTAACTATGATCATGCATGTGGAGCATAAAAAAACCCATTTATGTTACTATTTGTATTTGCTATGTAGTTATTTATAATGCAACACAATCTAGCCTATCCTAATTAAGACAACCTCCAATAACACAGAACAATAAAAAAATTATAATAAAAAACTATTTTATATGATTAAGTAGAATAAATAGAAACTATGACTTCTGAGATTTCAAATATATATACAATGTATGCAGATTAATTTTCTGGTATATTACATTAAAAGTCAACTTATTTTTCTTATGCTTTCTGTGAATCCACGTTGACTATCTCCAAGGACATTTATTTGCCTGTCTGCTTTTCCTTCTATGATATTTACCAGAATCACACTATTCTGCAAACACTATTTATTATAATGCTATTTCTATAATTTATTTATTTATGTATGTATTCATTATTTCATTAAATTGTTCATCGAACAATGAATTATTGCAGTTCTTCCACATGTCAGGCTCTGCTCTGGGCACTCAGGAAACAATAATAGCAAAGCTAATGATAACACTAATTATTAGTTGCTGAGGGCCTTCATTGTGTCAATAATAATCAAAGTACTTTACATGATTTAATAGTCATAAGAAATGAGATAAGTCTGATTATTTTCATGTGAGAAAACAGACTCTGAGAGGTGGTAAGTATATTGAATGAGATCACTTAGGGAGTATAAGAATTCAAACTGGGATAAATCCAAAGTACACTCTGATTTTGATATTTTTGTGTTTTTTATCATTTCACATTTTATTTTAAATTCAGGGGCCACATCTGCCAGTTTGTTACATGTGTATGTTGTGTAATGATGAGGTTTGGGATATTAATGATCCTGTCACCTAGATAGTGAACATTGTATTCAATAGTTAGGTTTTCCACATTTAGCCCGCTACCTCCCAGCCGGCACCGCTCTAGTAGTTCCCGGTATCTATTGTTGCCATCTTTACATCCATGAGTACCCAATGTTTAGCTCCCACTTATAAGTGATAACATGCAGTATTTGACTGTCAGTTCCAGTATTAATTCACTTAGGATAATGGCTTCCAGTTCTTTGTACAGTCTACTGATGATGGGCACCTGGGTTGATTCCACGGCTTCGTTATTGTGAATAGTGCCGCGATGAACAAATAACCTAGTGCCGTGAGTGCACGTGTCTTTTTGCTAGACGATTATTTCCTTTTGGGTATTTACCCAGTAGTTCTGTTTCAACATCTTGGAGAAATCTCTAAACTGATTTCCACAGTGGCTGAACTAATTTATTTTCTCCTTAATAGTGTATTAGCCTTCTCTTTTCTCCATAGCGTTGGCAAGATCTGTTGTTTTCTGACTTTTTAATAATAGCCATTCTGACTGGTGTGAGATGGTATCTCATTGAGGTTTCGATTTCCATTTTTCTAATGATTAATGATCTTGAACTCTTTTTTTATGTGTGTTGGCTGCATAAATGTCTTCTTTTGAGAGATTCTGTTCACATCTTTTGCCCACTTTTAAATGCGCTATTTGCTTTTTGCTTGTTGACTTAAGTTCATTATGAGCTTTAAATATTTGACCTTTGTTGGATGCAGACCCTATGAATATTTTCTCCCATTCTGTAAGTTGTCTATTTTCTCTGTTGATGGTTTCTTTTGCTGTGCAGAAACTCTTTAGTTTCATTAGGTCATTCGTCAGTTTTGGTTTGGTTGCAATTGCTTCTGAGGACTAAGGCATATTTTCTTTTTTTCCCAAGGACAATGTCCAGAAGGGTGTTTCCTAGGTTTCCAGGATTCTTATAATTTGAGGTTTTACATTTAAATTGTTAATCCATCCTGAGCTAATTTTTGTGTATGACGAAATGTCAGAGCCTAGTTTCCTTTCTCTGCAAATGGCTAGCCAGCTATTCTAGCACCAGGTATTGTATTGAATAGGGAGTCTTTTCCCCATTGCTGATTTTTTGTCAAATTTGTCCATGATCAGATGACTTTTCGGTGTGTGGCCTTTGTATCTGGATTGTCTATTCTGCTCCATTGATCTATGTGTCATTTTTGGTACCAGTACCATACTGTTTTGGTTACTGTCACCTATAGTATAATTTAAAGTCAAGTATTGTGATATATATTAGTCTGTTCTCACACTGCTATAAAGAATACTACCTGAGACTGGGTAATTATAAAGGAAAGAGGTTTAATTGACTCACAGTTTTGCAGGCTTAATAGGAAGCACAGTTAGGATGCCTTAGGAAACTTACAATCATGACTGAAGGCAAGGGGAAGCAGGCACTTTCTTGACAAGGTGGCAGGAGAGAGTGTGTGCCAGAACAAGAAAGTGACAACTTTAAAACCATCAACTCTCATTAGAACTCACTCCGTATGAAGAAAACATCATGGGGGCAACCGCCCAGTACAGGCTGAGGTGGTCTCAGATAGACATGAGGACTTTCTCCGGAGCTGGAGCAAAGGTCACTTTTACTATGCTTTAGCAAAGTGACTGCAGCATTTTGCCCCTGTCCTAGAGATTTGTAGAACTTCAAACTTGAGAGAGATGATTTGGAATTGGAAATTATGTTTAAAAGAGAACCAGAGCATAAGGGTTTGGAAAATATGCAGCCTGATGATGTGACAGAAAAGAAAAATTTATTTTCTGAGGAGAAATTCAAGCCAGCTGCAGAACACTTTATATAACTAGGAGCCAAACATTAATAACTAAGACAATGAGGAAACTGTCCACATCATTATCTATATTTTGGTCAAAACCATTCAATAAGTCTCTAGGAAGTTCCAAACTTTCCCACATCTTTCTGTCTTCTTCTGAGCCCTCCAGACTGTTCCAACTTCTACCGATTACAAAGTTCCAAAGTTTCTTCCACATTTACAAGTATCTTTATATCAGTATCCCCCTGCTGGTACCAATTTACTATATTAGTCCATTCTCACACATTGATAAAGAATACTACCTGAGACTGGGTAATTATAAAAGAAAAAGGACTAATTGACTCACTGTTCCACAAGCTTAACAGGAATCTTGGATAGGAAGCCTCATGAAATTTACAATCATGACAGAAGGCAAAGGCGCAGCAGGTACCTTCTTCACAAGGGAGCAGGAGAGAGTTTGCACGAGCATGAGGAAATGCCATAATTTAAAACCATCAGTTCTTGTGAGCACTCACTATCACAAGAATAGCATGGGGGAACCACCCCCATAATCCAATTACCTCCCACCTGGTCCCTCCCCTAACTCACGGGGATTACAATTTGAGATGAGATTTGAATGGGGACACAGAGTCAAACCATATCATGATGTCTGGCATTTTTCTTTTTGCTTAGGATTGCTTTAGCAAAGAGCTATTGAGGCTCTTTTTGGTTCCATAAGAAATTTGTAATTAGAATTATATTGTTGGTTTAAAAGGAACAATGTTGAATATTGACTCTTTCAGTTCATGAGATTAGAGTGTTTTTCCATTTGTTATTGTCATCTATGTTTTTTTTTCAGCCGTGTTTTGTAGTTCACCTTGTAGAAATATTTCACATCCTGGGTTAGATATATTCCTCAATAATTTAGTTTTTGTTTGTGGCTATTGTAAATGGGATTGAATTCTTGATTTAGCTCTCAGCTTGAATGGTATTTGTGCATGGAAATGGTACTAATTTTTGTATACCAATTTTGTATCCTGAAACTTTACCAAAATCCTTTATCATTTCCAGGAGCTTTTTGTTAGATTCTGTTGGGAATTTCAGGAAATGATATGAAATTTAGGAAATTTAATATCATTCATATTGAGAGATAGTTTGACTTCTTTTCCTATTTGGATGTCTTTTATTTCTTTCTCTTGCCTGAATGTTCTGGCCATCCCTTCTAGTACTATGTTGAAAATGAGTGAGGAGAGTGGGGATCCTTGTCTTGTTTCAGTTCTCAGTGGAAATGCTTCCAGCTTTTGCCATTCAGTATAATGTTGGCTGTGGGTTTGTCACAGATGAGTCTTATTATTTTAGGTATGTTCCTTCTATGCATAATTTGTTGAAGTTTTTATATCATAAAACACTTTGGGATATTATCAAAAGCTTTTATCACATCTGTTGAGATGATCATATTGTTTTTGTTTTTAGCTCTGAATCACATTTATTAATTTGTATATGTTAAACAAACCTTGCAGGAATAAAGTCTACTTGATTGTGGTGAATTAACTTTCTGATGTGGTGCTGAATTTGGTTTGTTAATATTTTCTTAAAAAATTTTGTGTCTATGTTCATTAGAGATATTGGCCTGTAGTTCCTTTTTGGTTGTGTTTCTACCTGGTTGTGGCATCAGGGTAATTTTACTTCAGAGAATAAATGAGGAAGTGAGTCCATCCTCCTTGAATTTTTGGAATAACTTCAGTAGAGTTGCTACTAGCACTTGTTTGTATGTCTGTGAATTCAGGTGTGAATACATTTGGGCTTGAGCTTTTTATGTTTGGCAGGTGTTTTCTTATTGATTCAATTTCTCCCCTCAATATTAGTATGTTCAGGGTTTTAATTTCAAGAGGATGTATCTTTTCAGAAATGTATCAATTGTCTGTAGATTTCTGGTTTGTGTTCTTAGAAGTGTTTATAATAGTACCTGAATTTTTTGTTTTTCTGTGGGATTGGTTGTAATGTCACTTTGTCATTTCTGTTTGTGCTTATTTGGATGTTCTCTCTTTTTTTCTTTCTAAATCTGGCTCTCACTCTATCAAACTTGTTCACATTTTCAAATAACAAACTTTTGTTTTCACTGATTCTTTGTATGAATTTCTGTATCTCAATTTCATTAGGTTCTGCTTTGATTTTAGTTATTTCTTTTTTTCTAGGTTTGAGGTTAGTTTGCTCCTTTTTCCTAGTTCCTCTAGATATAATGTTACATCATTAATTTGAGGTATTGATTTCTATTTTATTCCACTGTAGTCTGAGAATGTTTGTTACAATTTTAATATTTTTAAACATTCTGAGACTCACTTTATGGCTGAGCATATGGTTGGTCCTAGAGTATATTCTTTATGCAGATGAGAAAAATGTATATTCTGGGATTGATGGACAGAGTATTCTGTAGATGTCTATTAGGTACATTTGGTCAAGCATCAAACGTAAGTCCATATTTTCTTTGTTAGTTTTCTGCCTCAATGATCTGTCTAATGCTGACAACAGGTTGTTGAAGTCCCCCACTATTACAGTGTGGATGTCTAAGATTGTTTCTTTCAGGTTTGGAAGTAGTTGTTTTATGAATCTGAGTACTCCAACATTGTGTGTGTATGGTGTTAGGATAATTAAGTAATATTTTTGGATAGAATATTTTATCATTATGTAATGTTATTCCTCATCCTCTTTTAATGTTGTTAATGTTTGATGTGATGTCTGTTTTATCTCATATAAAAAGAGTGATTTGCACTGTTTTTTGATTTTCATTTGTGTGATAGATCTTTCCTCTACCCTTTGAACCTGTGGATATTATGGTGTGCGATATGGGTCTCTTGTAGACAGCAGATGTATGTGTGTGTTTTTTTTTTTTAATCCAACTTGCATCTCTGTGCCTTTTCAGTGGAGTGTTTAGATCATTTATATTCATAGTTAATACTGATATGTGATGCTTTGATCCCATCATAATGTTTTTAGATGGCAATTTTGTAGTTTCTATTGTATTGTTTCTTACAGCATCAGTAGGCTATGTACCTAAGTGTGTTTTTGTGGTAGCAGATAACATTCTTTTGTTACCATGTTTAGCACTCCCTTAAGGATCTCTTGAAGAAGCTGGTCTAGTCATTAAAAATATTACATTAACACTTACTTGCTGGAAAGATTTTATGTCTCCTTCGCTTACAGAGTTTAGTAAGATAAGAAATTCTTAATTCCAATTTCTTGTCTTCAACAATGTTGAAATTAGGTTTTCAATCTCTCCTGACTTGCAAGCTTTGCTGAGAAGTCTGCTGTTAGCCAGAAGAAATTCTCTTTGTCCATGATCTGAGCTTTTTTGCTAGCTGTCTTTGATTTTTTTCTTTAATGTTGACTGTGGACACTCTGGTGACTATATGCCTTAATGATGTTCATTTTGTATACTACATCACAAGTGTTCTCTGGATTTCTTATCTCTGAATGTTTACCTCTCTAGCAAGATTAGAGAAATATTATTGAATTATTTCTTCAAATATATTTTCCAAGTTATTTACTTTCCTCCTTATCTCTTAAAAATGTCAATAATTCATAGGTTTGGGTCACTTTATATAATCCCATATTTCTTTAGTACTTTGTTCATGTTTTAAATTTATTTTTATAATATTTCATCTGACCAAGTTCAGAAGATAAGTCTTCAAGCTCTTAAATTATTTTTTCTGCTTGTTCTTATCTATTGATAGAGCTCTCAATTGTAGTTTGTAATTCCCTAAGAAAGTTTTTCAATTCCTCAATCTCTGATTGACTTATTTTTAATGTGTGTATATCTTCATTTCCTGGGTTGCCTTAGTCTAATAATCAATCTTTGTATTGATTTTCAACATTTTCTTGAATCTTATTGAGCTTCCTTCAGTCCTTTCTTGGAATTCTTTATCTGTCATTTCTTAGTTTCCATTTTGGTTAAAGACCATTGTTGGATAGTTGGTGTGATCTTTTGGAGGTGTCATTATATTCAGATTTTTCATGGCACCAGAATTCTTGCAATGGTTTCCTCACATCCAGAGATGCTGACACTTCTAAGTTGGAAAACTATTTTCATGTGGATGGTATCTTTTCTTTATTTTTCTTTTTCTATTATATTATTGGTTTGATGTTTCTTTAATTTTCCCTTTCCCTTCCTCCCTAGGAGAGTGCGACTGTAGATAATGTTAGGTAGGGTCTTTTGGCTTTGCTTCTATAGACTTATGAATGTCTATTGTTAGGTTTTATATTGGGCTGTGCAGTTTGATCTAAAAGCCAGTATGTGCCACTTATGGGTAAGAGCTAGCTAATGTGGTTGGGTATATACTTGATTCTTATTTGCTGGGAGAAGCTCTTTGTTGTCTTGGGCAATGGCCTGATATGTAGAGTGCACAGAGATCTGAACTTCCTACTCATCCCAGGGGATACAGGCTGCAAGATGGGCAGGACCAAATTTGGCAGGCCAACCTACAGATTATCCGAAGGCAGACAGAAGCACCAGAACTGAGGGAGAATCCAGTGGTCAGTCACTAAGCACCCAAAAGTGTGCCGAGACGTAGAGCTGGGAAACCTCCTTGGAGCCATGTTCTGTACATAGCTGGGTAGCCTAAACTCCTAATCCCAGAGAGTAGTTGCTCCACATGCGTATAGATCTTCCTGTGCTTAGAGCTGAGAAGGTCTGCTTGCACCACAATCTCTGCATAGGAAGAATGGGTGACTTAGGTCTGCTGATCTGGGTAAGCAGATGTCTGAATGCCTGGAAATCTGGGCGTGGAGCAGAGAGAGTCCCACTGCACCTGGATTTCTGCACAGGGAGGGTGTGACAGCTCAGGCTGCCAATCTGGGCAAGTGAGTACTGCAAATGCCTGGAGATATGTCTAAGCATGGAGCAGAGAGAGAACTTCTGAACCAGGATCTTTGCCCAAAAAGTGTAGATTGGCTCAGGTTGGCAATCTGGGTGAGCATGTGTTTTAAATGCCTATAGATCTTCCTGGGGATGAAGTATGGGGGAACCCACTATACCAAACTCTCTGCACAAGAAAAGTAGGGCTCTTCAAGCCTCTGGTCCAGACACATATGTGCTCTGAATGCCTGGGGTTCTGCCTGAGGGTGGAGTGGAGAGGTCTCTGTTGCACTATGACCTCAGGGGTGCAGGCTGGAGCCTATAGCAATGACACACACAGACCTGTTCCTGGACACCAAATTGTCTCTGGCTGCAAATCTCATCACCTAGGAGAAACTGCAGCTTTAATAGCTTTCCTCTCACCCAAGTCCTGTGACAAGGGAGAGAATAATTCCAGTGTCTACTGTTGAAGTACTTTCTACAATTCTGGCTGTGGAGGCTCCAGCCTGATATAAATCAAGTGCCCCAATCTTTGCCCCAAGACAGAAATGTATGACCACATTATCAGGTCGCCACACTAAGAATGACTTATTTTGTATACAATTGAATTAAAAATGGCATCCTGGCCTTGGTTCTGGGTCTGAGAAAATGCCTGCAGGGTTTCCTGTTATCTTTCCATCTCAGTCCTTTCAATCCTCTGCCGGAGTTAGCTCCAGGGCTTGGGAGAGACAAACCGCTCTTCCTTGGCCTAGGTTGCTGGGATCCCCAGTGGAAAGGTGAGTCACAGGAGGGGCTCTCTGCCTCTCTCATGCACTGGCTCTTCACTCACTTTTATCAGCCAGATGCCATCATAGGGGCAATTTTTCCATTTTCTCCTTTCTGGGGTCTGGGGTGTCCTTCATGATTCCAGTGGATTCACATTTTCTTTCTTGAATTAAATCTCACAGAGTTTATATTTTTGTACTGTCTTGCTATTTCCAACGACTGAGGCATGCAAAAACCTCTAATCTGCTTGGAAAAAATATGTCCTCTACCCAGAATTATTTTAATGTATACCCTTTGTCATATTTTGATTACCACTAGTACCCCATTCCTTTCAAATGTGCTCTAATTTCTGAAGATATTTTAAGCTGTCACCCTAATATTGCTACATTGCAACTCATGGTCTTTGCTCAGAATGTAAAAAGGAACAGTACCAATCTGTGCAAAGGTACCTTTAGGTAATCAATGTGAAAATGAAATTGTATGTCCAATAGAGTTTCCTTTTTTTAGTCTTTATGGGAGACCAAATTTTAAAATAAAAAAGAGCTTTAGAAAATTACACTGTAGTTAGTAAGAAAAAAAATTACCTGTATGAATGTTATGGGACAATAAATATCTGAAAGGCAAAAATCAATATTGTTTAGAAAGCACACTATTATATTTCACACTGTTAATCATTTAAATCTTGGTTTTCCTTTCCACTAGTGTATTATGTAACAGTTCCCATATAGATGAGATCAGCTGGTAATAGGAAACACAGATATTGACTGCAGAGGACTAGCCTCTGTAGATAAGGCTAATCAGTCTCTTTAAAACTCTAGGTGGTTCTGTGTAAATATATTTTGTGGCTACAGACACGAGAGTGTTTATTTCCTTCAGAATATAAGTCAATTCTGTAGTAATGCCCTAAAATGAATAGGTGTTTCAGAAAATATTATGAGATTTACATGAATGTGACATTTGGCTATTGGAATCTATTTTAAAGTAAATTTAACAGCTACTGTATGCTCTTTAAAGATCAAGATCAAAGTCCAACTCTAAGAAAGAAAATTGAACTTGGAGAGCTGTAATGAAAGAATCAGACCTAAAGAGACTAAACTATTATTGAACCTAATTTTGACGGTAAGTTCCTAGGCCTCTAGCCTGGGCCTGGTGCTACAATACATGATAATTTGACAAGTTTCCTGGGGAGAAAGTCTGAATGCATTTTGTGTGATCAAGGAAAATAAACTATTTTGATCAGAGGACAATCTAGCTAATTGTATTTCCCAGTGATGGTCTCAACCATTTATTTTATCCTCCATACACTTCTTAAAATGTAATATTGATACTTTTTTACTGATATATGAGGTATCTCTTCTTTACGTCTAAATAAGGGTAGGCAGGCCTATGACTACAATGAATTGAACACTATGTAACTGTTGAGGTTAAGTTTTTAAAAGTGGCAAAATTTACTACTAGTCTTCCTGAGATGTTTCATGAGGAATCCAGCTACCATGCTGTTAGGAAGCCAGGTAAGCACATCACGAAAC
This sequence comes from Piliocolobus tephrosceles, assembly GCF_002776525.5. Classification (NCBI taxonomy): domain Eukaryota; kingdom Metazoa; phylum Chordata; class Mammalia; order Primates; family Cercopithecidae; genus Piliocolobus; species Piliocolobus tephrosceles. The sequence goes on from NC_045446.1 coordinate 40,282,385, forward strand.
CACTTTTAAGTGTTTCTTTTATAGTCCCAGCTAAAGTTCCAGGCCACAACCAGTGTGAGTGGCCAGATGTGTGAGTGACCAAGCCTTCAGGTTGAACTGTCTCTATTGAGACCTGGCCAGATTGCAGATTTATGAGCAAAATGCATATTGTTATTGTTTTAAGCCACTAGATTTCAGATTGGTATTTTATGCAGCAATATATAATTGAAAAAGATCATATAACCAAAACCATCTGGGCAATAAAGTAAATGATATGCCAGGAATTAAAAAAAGACATTGATGTGATCAGTTTATCTATATGAAAATGTCTTCGGGGAATAGTAAATTTGTAATCTTTGCTTTAAATATAAAATAAGTTTCTAAAATGTTTTAATAAAAACTCGCTTTCCTACAAGAAAACTACAATCACTAATATAAACTATTGGTCATTAACTGTTTATTAGTAATAATCATGACCAATGTTTTAAATATATTATCTGCTAAATGTTATAATTAACATATTAGACAAATGAGTAGACGTTTGAAAGTACATGGTAACTTCCAGATCCAATCATTTGATCACTATATATGACAGAAAGACAATATAGCTTATTGTTTGGCAAAATAGTGGAGAATATATTGGAGGACCCTATGGAAGAGACTGATTAAAGAAAAAAAAACTAATAAAGAAGCTATTTTTGTATGCGGAATGATGTAAACAATGAAGAAGCAATAGATGTACTTCCAAGGGCAAACTATGATAGTTTTTCAAGAGCATAGAATGTGAATACACAATGATATCATTACATAATAGAGCTCCTGAGCCAAAATGTAACTTACTTAACCTTTTCTAATGTATATGCTTCCCAGAAAGTGATACCTAATTACCAAGCCAGACTGAATGATCCTAGCCAATGGTCTATAATAACCTTGATTTTAGCTTGAGGATATTTACCAATATATCTCTCTTCAGTGTGCATTCCTCCATAAAGCAGAAGGCCCTTCTTCATCAACAATGAAAAATAGTCTCATTATTAAGAGGTCCTTTGAGTTTCAGATTGAGTACCCCATCTGCGAGTTGTAATCTCAGAGTCACAATTTGAATAGTATCCCTGAATTGAATTTGTGTTTTACCTGTCGTCCAGGGACTAAAATGCTCCGCCAGGGATATGTGCAGTGAACTGTATGAGGTATGTCTCTCTATACTAATGAAAGTGTAATAAAATCATTTTTCACACGCCACGAATAAAACAGGTCTTGTTACTTACAGCAAACTTGCATATATATTGCATCTTATAAAGTTGATTAATTGGAATTACCAGAATTCTAAGATAAAAAACAAACACAAAATAATATTAAAGAGATACTTAAGCAGATTTTTTGTTTGATAAACGCGAAACAACAACTACGAAAGAAAAGGAAAAAGAAGAGGAGGCAAGTAAGGAGGGAGGAAGAGTGGAAGGAAGTCAGGAAAACTATGGCTTAATTTTCTGTATTTTGGTAGGAGAAAGATTAACAATGACCTGGGAGTTATAAGGCTGAGTTTCTGTGCCAATTAAATTTTTATACTAAGCTGTGTCATCTTTGTAAAGCTTTTATCCTCTTTGCGATTCTATTTTTTTCTTTGAGAAAATTATCATGAGTACTTTATTTATATGACTGTAGGAGAAGAAAAATAAATGTCAGCAGGCTTTGAAATGCTAACACTAACATGTAAAATGGTAATAGCTAAGTTATTTTGCCTTACTGTTTGAACTAAAATAAAAAACATATTAACAAACTGGGAATAGGGTTTCATTCACTTGTGTCATTATTACAAATATTGGCAAAATTATCTCAGTGGTAATTATTTTAAATTATGTTTCTTTCAGTAAGTATTTTATTATTTTCATCTTTTTATCTGCTTTGTTTCTTCATCTCTCCCTCTCCTCTGCCTCTGTATAAAGATTAATGATAAGAGAAAAGTTATTTAAAGAACAATCCACAAAATTGTGTAACTGCTTTTAACATCTAAAAGCAAATCATTATACAAATCTAGTAAATATGGTGAATAATAAATCTAGGAAATGTGATTTTAGATAAAAATCAAAGTAACATCAGGAAATAATTAGACAGATTTCACATTTGTTTGGATCACAATCTAGACCTGCACATCACAAAATAAAGTTGCAACATGGTCTTAATAAAGTTATTCAAAAGGTTGCTGTTATTATAAGTCAATGACTCTGTCAAAGGGAATACTTATTTACAGGGATACCTTTCTCACTGATTTACTTAAGTAAAACATTACTGAATAATTATATCTTTATTATTTTTTAAATATATACCACGCTCTTCCTCATCCTTTTTAACTCTGTCTCAAATGCAGTTCCTCCAAACCTTTCATGAAAGCAAGTTTCCCGGTAGACATTCTTTTTGCAGCCTCCTTCCCTTCAGTGAATGCCCTTACCCCAATCCTCATCTTTGCCAAGCACTGGTTCTTTCTGAGGGACATAAAATTTGCTATAAGACTCTCCACAGAGAGTGGGGTATGAATGGGCGGAGGGCAGGGGGCGGGGATCTTAATTGCCAGTCTCTAGATAGCACTTCTGTGATTTTTAATTTAAAATATAAAAAGCAGAGCTAGAGAAAGACCTGTTCAAGTACTTTGCCTATTTTTAAATAGGATTACTTTGTTTTTTGCCATTGAGTTGTATGAGTTCCTTATACGTTGTGAATATTAAATTCTAATCTGATATATGGTTTGAAAAGATTTTCTACCATTTCATAGGTTGCTTTTTCATTTTAACTTTTCCTTTCCTGCACAGAAACCTTTTGGTTTTATGCAGTCCCACTTGTCCTTTTTAGCTTTTGTTGCCAGTTAAGACAGACAAATGATCAACAGGTGCTCAATATTGCCATTATCAGGACAATGCAAATGAAAACCACAGTGAGATATCCTGCGATACTTGTTAGAGTGACTACTATTAAAAAAATCAAAAATAACAAGTGCTGGTGAGGATGTGGAGAAATTGGGACTTTTGTAAATTGTTGGGAATATAAAATGATGCAGCCACTATGAAAAAATTGTACAGAAGTTCCTCAAACATTTTAAAAATGGAAATACCATGGAATCTAGCAATCCCACTTCTGGACATGTAACCAAAGCAAACAAAATAAGCATCTGGAAGAGATACCCCATTCCCATGCCATTACAGCATTATCCACAATAGCAAAGGTGTGGAAGCAACTCAATTGTCCACAGATAGATAAATGGATAAAGAAGATGTTGCGTATATAGACACACATGTACATACACACACACACACACGCAAACATACACTATACGGGATATTATTCGGCCTTATTAAGAATAGAATCTCTGTCATATGGTACAACATATAAAATCCTGGAGGTTACTATGCTAGATGAAATCAGAAAGTCACAGAAAGGCAAATACTACATGATCTAATTTACATGAGGTATCTAAAATTGTCAACATTATAGACTCAGAGTAGAATTGTGGTTGTCAGGAGTTGAGGAAAGGAGAACATGGAGAGTTGTTATTCAATGTGTATAAAGTTTCATTTTTGCCAGTTGAGTAAGTTCTAGAGATCTGCCATACATAGTGCTTATAGTATTGTACAATATGTATTATGAACTTCAAAATCTGTTAAGAGGATATATCTGATGTTCTCGCCACAGTTTAAATAAAAGGAGAATAATGATAAAAAAAATGCACACCAATATATACTACCTGAAGTTCCTTGAATTATTGAAGAAAATAATGTCAAATTCAATTTATGTTTTTTAGAAAGCAGAACTGAGCTGTGAATTCAGAGCTATCTCATTCTTCAGTCCACTTTCTTAATTAATGGGAGGCTCTTCCCTTTAGATGATACAGTAAAATAGTAAACTGTTGGTAATAACACACAACACACTAATTCCCACTGCAGTGCATTTTTTCCATGCTCTTCTCAGGCTGGAATGCCTTTGCAAATCCATTGTAACCCAATAGTTCTCTGTCATACTCTGAAATTTAGTATATAAACCATTCCCTCCAGGAAATTTTTCCTGCCCCTCAATCTAATTGGAGGAAGTTTCCAACATTGTGTTTTCAAGGCTCCTTATGCATGCCCAAATCACTGTTCACCGTAGGCTATGGTATACTACAAAAAGTGTACCTTTGTGTTTTTGTTACCTACAAGTGCACTGTATTATAAGTTAGAAACTATAGCTTGTTTTTCTTTGTTTCTACAGTAAGCAATACATGTTACTAAACTGGTATAAACTATTTTCCCTCCTGTAGGCCAGAGTCTTGTTTCTTTCTAAGGTCTAGATGATGTCTTGTCTTACAGAGTTTAAAGTTCCATAAGATAATGAAAATAAGATTACAAAACAGCTTTTCCATATGACTAAAACTTTTAATGGAATGCTTGTACGCATGTCTGTCTTGTTATTACTCTTCTGCATCAGGTCAACTTGTTTCTTAGGGACTTCATTGTTGTTTGCAAGTTTTCCCCAACTTTTTAAATAAATCATTTGTGACTTTCTTTATATGTAAGTATGCTGTTTACAAATCTGAATTATCATTTTTCGTACGTGTACAATGGTTGCATTTCATCAGCCATTTTTGATATTTTTTTTCCAAAATTTAACAACAGAGTTCAATTGCATATAAATTATAAGCATAGAATATTTCTTTTCTTTTCTTTTTTTTTTTTTTTTTTTTTTTGAGATTGAGTCTTGCTCTGTCTCCCAGGCTAGAGTGCAGTGGCGTGATCTTGGCTCACTGCAACCTCCGCCTCCCAGATTCAAGCGATTCTCCTGCCTCAGCCTCCATAGTAGCCAGGATTATAGGCGCATGCCGCCACACCCAGTTAATTTTTTGTATTTTTAGTAAAGAAAGGGTTTCATAGGGTTAGCCAGGATGGTCTCAATCTCCTGACCTTGTGATCCACCCGCCTCGGTCTCCCAAAATGCTGGGATTACAGGCGTGAGCCACTGCGCCTGGCCTAGAATATTTATTTTCATCATTTCTTTTATTATTAAAATACATTTTGCAGGTAAAATATGCAACTTATTTTTCAAGCTTTTAAGGTAGACACAGGATCAGACAAATCTCTTCAAATCTTTAGTGGTCTTAAAACATTCGATAAATTAAATTCATGGTTAATATTCAATTATCTTTCATTTCGTGACTTCTTGTTTAGAAGAAACTTCTTTCATTTATTCTACATAAGAATCAAAATGGTTAGGTTGCTAATCCCTCAAATCCAGTGTAACTTTCTTTATTCCTGCGTTTCTTGCTGGGTCCACTTCTGTCCAGAACATCCAGTTGCATTTTTGCCTATTAAAATCATTTTCTTTCTTCAAGGCTCAGATTTTCTTCATGTGAATTATTTTCCTCATCCAAACCTGATATGAACTGCTCCTCTCCCAAACTGCTGTAGTTTCTGTTTTATTTGCTCATTATATTCTGCCCTGTAATTTCTACAGATGCCTTGCCCTTACATGAAATAAAATACGTGTTTCCCCTAAACCACTTAATTTGCTAGCAAATTTTGTTTTGTTAGAAATGCTTTTTTTAAAAGGAGGGAGGTGCTATTTTAATTCATACAAAGCTAGAGTCATAGATAATCTTTCATAAAAAGTAATAAGGATTTTAGAAATAATATTTAAATATAAAAATACAGAATCTCATAAGCAATAAACAAAAATATTACAGGTAGAGGGAATGGGACACAGATAAAGTTGTGGCGCTTGTTTAAGGAATATTGAGTGCTGTGATTTTTCTAGGGAGAGTCTGTGTGAGTCTACTTCAGTGTTCTGATTAGTTGGCAACATTTAAACTTAATCATTATTCCCTCAGAATTGCCTGAGGATCTCCCTGCCATGTGCATACAGTGTCCAGAGCACTCGTAATTGCCAAAAGGACAAACGCATGATTGCCTCGCCTACGTAGCCAAGTTGCTTTGTCAGAGATTCCCTTGGAACCTTTCGCTTTGCCTAAGTGTTATTCCTGTAGTGTCTGCATCTTCCTCTGATCCTATTTTATTTGAGATTATTTAATTGTTCCACATGCTGGAAGTGTTTATTCACCCACCAGACACCTGCACTTCTTTGATGTTGTCTTTTCGATTCTTTTATAAACAAGGAAAAGAAAATCACATTGTGGGTGAAACACATTTGATGTCCAGTGAAAATATTTAGCAATCACAGTAGATAACACATTTTTTAATTTCACAGTCCATTGGAAACATTAGATCATTAACAAACTAATTACGGAAGAGAAAAAAACGGTGATTTAGGATAGAGGATATTGTTAACTTTAGTCAGCATGCAGTTACAGAACCCGGAGATCTTTAACTGTTAAGCACAAGACAGATCTCTGCCTCACCTCCCTCAATGACGGACCCTCTTAGATTAGTACTTCCCTCTTTCACTTTTGTGTCACAGGAAATAAAGTAGTTTCCCTGATTAAAGGTGACAGGATCAGTTTTATATTTCAGGTTAGTTTTGTGTCTTGAAAATTGAAGGGAATGATGCAGACAAAATAAATTCACTTTTTTTTTCCCTCTTGCCCTCCTTCCTTAAATATTTCCTAAGTGTTTACAAGGTGTGAGGCTTGAGGGAGAGTAGCCTCTGACTCTCATTTTGCTCTAGAAAGCAGATTTCTAAAGAAATGATTTACGGGCCGGGCGCGGTGGCTCAAGCCTGTAATCCCAGCACTTTGGGAGGCCGAGACGGGCGGATCACGAGGTCAGGAGATCGAGACCATCCTGGCTAACAGGGTGAAACCCTGTCTCTACTAAAATACAAAAAATTAGCCGGGCGAGGTGGCGGGTGCCTGTAGTCCCAGCTACTCGGGAGGCTGAGGCAGGAGAATGGCGTAAACCCGGGAGGCGGAGCTTGCAGTGAGCTGAGATCCGGCCACTGCACTCCAGCCTGGGCGACAGAGCGAGACTCCCTCTCAAAAACAAAAAAAAAAAAAAGAAAAAAAGAAATGATTCACAGTGAGGTGTGATCATTGTAATGACAGTTCTGGATGATACAAAGAAGTGGGAAGACGAGAAAACAGTGAGGAAAGGCTTCCTGCAAAAGGTGATTATTTAAGTTACCCTCTTCATTTTGCTTTTTATATACAAGATAAAATTATGAAAGAAATTGTATGTTTTTTTGTGACTGTAACCCTATGAAAAGGAGTTTAAAAATAATAGTAATAATAACACAGGTAGCTAATATTAATTGATTTTTTCTTATGTACCTGGCACTGTTCTATGGGTCTTGTGTGAATTAATTTACTTAATCCTCACAATAGCGCTATGCAGCAAGTACTACTTTTATCATTTTTATTTTGCTATTGAAGAATTAGAAGCCCAGAGAGGTTATTTTCTCAAAATTAAGTAGCAGCATCAAAATTCAAACTCAGGCAAACTAATTCCCATGCCTTTGTTTTTTATTTGTGTGAAATGGAAAGGAGATATCTTTAAAAAGGGATATAGACTTCTGCAATGGAATATATTCATTCAGGGTCCAATTAAGAGACAGATAACAGCATTTTGAATAGGAAAATTTTAACATAAATAATTATCTATAAAGAGGGGTTAACTTAGTAAGAGAAGTGAGGAAAACTCTAAAGAGTATACGAATGAATGACAGATGCAGGGAGCAGTGAATTCTAAATGTAGAATTTAAAATCTACATTTCCTTATATCATCAACGAGATAATCTAAGGAAAAACAAAGAGAGCCTCTGCTCACACCAAGCCTAATAGATTTACCTTATTGGAGACATTGTGTCTGAAGTCCACTATATAGTAGAGAATTTCTCTGAGATGCCATAAATGAGCTGGCAAAGAAACTACCTTCCAGGGTGCAAGCAGAACTCACAGAGAAGGCACCTGTTTTGTACTGCAGGTAAAACCTACTGAGGTTATGGACTATGGATTTTCCCATGCACCACTAGCCGGGAAGCTGTAAGAAAGGATCTGGATCACTTAGAAAAATCCATTCTACTTTCAGTGGTCCTTTAAGAGCTTAACTCTATGTCAGTTAGCAAAACTGAAATGTTTACAGTATCTAGCTACAGTACCATAAAAGCAGGGCAAAAATGGGTGGGTTTGTAGCCAAGTGGCAATAAGCTGATAACTGATATATAGCAACTGAAGATTTTATAAGCCCTAGCTATGTAATAATATAATGCCCAACCATATGCTATTCAACTTAGCATACTTTATATAATACTTTATATAAAGCATGATACTTCATAGGGAAGCAAGCCAATGATATTTTATATAAAAACTTAATTACAAATAACAATGTTTTGGTTTTCCCTTAGTGCCTCGATTGATATGTTTACAAGTACACATCTATGAGCATGCACACACACACACACGCACACACAAGTATCAAATTATTTCAAACAAATGTTTTGTGCCCCTATTTATGTGACTTAAGCATATACTTTGTTTTTCTGTTGGAGAATCTAGCAATGAAGGCATCTCCTCTCCAGTTTCAAGATTTAGAAAATAGGTAAGCGGCTGGGCGCGGTGGCTCACGCCTGTAATCCCAGCACTTTGGGAGGCCGAGGCGGGCGGATCACAAGGTCAGGAGATCGAGACCATCCTGGCTAAGACGGTGAAACCCCGTCTCTGCTAAAAATACAAAAAATTAGCCGGGCGCGTTGGCAGGCGCCTGTAGTCCCCGCTACTCGGGAGGCTGAGACAGGAGAATGGCGTGAACCTGGGAGGCGGAGCTTGCAGTGAGTGGAGATCGTGCCACTGCACTCCAGCCTGGGTGATGAGCAAGACTCCATCTCAAAACAAAAACAAAAACAAACAAACAAAAAAAAACAAAAAAAGAATATAGGTAAGCAATGCAATTCCTATAAAACATCTCTCCATTTACCTTTTCTTTCTTTCTTGTTTCGTTTTTCTGTTTTCATATCTAGGGGTGATTTATCAATCTTAATGCTTGAAATCAATTTAAATTATTGCTTCCCGTATATCATAATCCAGGTGTTTTAAAACAAAATTCTAAAACTGAAGCATTATGTTATATTTATGTACGTGTTGTCTTCTTTCACTCTTTTAAGAGTAAGGACCATGGGTTGTTTGTCTTTTTTTCCCCCCAAAGCAAATTCAGAAAGGCTATAAAAAAAGTTTACTTTTAAAAGTATATGGTTGACTTGTTCGTATCTACTCCATAGAACATCAATATCTCCCAACAATAAATCCCCAGACTCTAAAAGAACAAATTAAATCACAAAAGGATAGAAACACAAAAATACAGCAACCCAGTTTTTTTCTGTCTTGTAGTTGATAACTTAGTGTTTAATTAGGATGTTTCAAATTAGAAAAGTCTTCAGGTTTCTTTGTCATTCTGAAGGATATCATTACTTTTTTATCTTCAATTTATGGAACTGAACTATACCAGAAAAGAGAACTATACCAGCAAGTCTGAGGATGAGAGAGAAAACATAATTACAATCATCATGGTCTGTATTTATCACAGGAAGAGTAGAATAAGTAAGAATTTGTTCAAAGAATACACATTGATATGTTTTAATTTTTCTGGAGAGGTTTAAACATTTTAAAAGAAGGAATAATTTGAATTAATCACTGCTAAGTTTCTTCTAGCTCAATTTCTATGATTCTGTTACTGAACAATGGGATAACTCGTTTTTTAATGAGCTAATAACACAAACTAGATATTGATGCTTCAGTTACTCAGTAACATATAAAAAGTCTTAGGACACTGAAAAAGCATATCCATGAGGCTGAGTTTAATATACTTCTGATTATACACAGAGATATTAAAAATAGTGTAAAATGGTTTGTTTTGGAAATTGAAGAGTATAGCTTTTATTTCCAAATAGCAAAATTCCACATTCTACAGGACCAAAATAATACTATAATGTGCAACAACCTTCCTCATGTTTTACAAATTTAGTCTACTAAGTAGATTATAGAGTTCTCAACATTTTTTTTACCAATACATAATCCCATGATTATTATAAAGAACATACAGTATATTTTACAAAAGAAGGAATTGAAGTTTGGAGAGATTAAATGATTTGCCTAAGTTTATTTAGATGGTAGTAAATGGTAGTTAATAATCAAACCTAGAATGAGTGATTCCATATTTTATAGTTTTCCCATCACATCAAACTGTCTCTCATTGCTTGCTTTTTTTTTTTTTTTTTCAAAAAGTTGCAATACACAAAGGCAAAATAAAACTTTTCAGTCTATAGGTCTCTAATCTCCAAGAAGTAGATTATTAATTTATTAAAGAGCATACAAAAATATGTTGTAAGAGACTAAAGTATTTTCAGGAATTCTTTAGTGTTTACATAATGCAAATTACAGTTGTTATTGCAAAGGACAAACTGTTTCCAATAAGAGACACCTCAACAAGCATCATATTAAGACACATAATCTTTACTCCTTGTTATTTCTTGAGTATTGCTAGGCTGAAAGTTTACTTTACAGCAAGAGTGAGAATTCTTAATGCTTAGTAATCTGTAAACAATCAGTTTGTTTAATTAATTCTTGAGCTGCCTCAAAAATATTTTTGTATTGTCACAGGATATTTTATAAAAATCAAATCAGACATTGGATTCTAGAATAAAAAAGAGCTGTTTATTTGAGAAAGATTGTATTCCCTGTATTACATCTGGAAAAGATTTATCATTAAATTCATCCAGCATTATGATGGGCATAACTTCTGTCTTTGGAGGTCTTAGTTTGGTAAAAAGTCATAAAATTTCAGTTTAATGTACCATAATTCCATTACTTATTTATTTAGGGCATGCCATGACCCTCACCTAGTAAGGTCTTACGTCAAATTCACACTAAGCAGATATCACGTAAATGCAACTGTGTAATTAAAATTGGGAGATATCCCTGTAAAGGAATAGAACTCAAAGACTATGTGAAGGAGCTGCTTAATTCAAAGAATGTCATGAATATTGGTCTGAGGCTGTTCTGGAAAAGTAAAAATAAATGTATACTCTTAATTTTCTCTAGGACATAAAAGACCTTATGGGATTATTTTTTCCTAGCAAGAGTTCTCATCCCATTCAACATAAAGCTTTTCTAGGATTTATAAGACATCATTCTTACAGATATATTTTTCTTTGGTTTGAACTTGATGTACATTACAAAGTTTAACTCTTTTGATCTCTCTGTTGCTAGATTTGGAACTAGTGTATTGTAGTTTAATAATAATTTTCCCATAGAGGTTCTAAAACACTACTTATGTTCTAGTGGAATAATTAACTACCTAAAAATAATTAACAATAGTTCATGCAGAACTTAGAAGAAGCACAATAAATAGTATATTGGTTGTAAATAGTAATAAAATTTTAGCTGTTATAGAATTCTACATCTAGTGTGCAGAAATATTTCAAAATAAAAATCATCACGTTATAAATATGAAAGACATTAGTGTTAACAGATAATTTCCTATCACTTCAAAATTATTAAAGAAATGTGTGATTTATAACCAGATGAAAGTACACTAATCTGCTATTGAAATTTTGAGAAAAACATATGAGAAACTCAAAATACCTAAACAAACGATATATGTAAAACTGAATAATAAAATATCAGAGAATTTATCTAAAATATGACAAAATTAAAGTGTGATTCTTAACATTTATTGAGATAAATTTCATTTTGGTCTGCATGACTCATACCTATTTTTTGTTACTCTTCAATATGCAGCTTGATGAATTGTCACAAAGTAGAACCCATCTGCTCAAGTCAGGAATAGCTCAAATAACTACCCTCCTTCATCTCCCACAAGGTAACTACTATTCTGCTTTCTAATAGGGTAGTTTTGTCTTTTCTTACAGTTTGTATAAATTGAATCTTACACTGAAAATATTCTGTATCTTGTACTCAACATTATTGGAGACACATCCATATGTTGCTTCTCACTTTCACAACTGTGTGAATATACTATGCATTGTATCCTTTATCAGTGCTGTGTAACAAAACTCCAAAAAACTCAGTAGAACAAAGCAATAATTTAATTACTTCTGATGCTGTGTGGTAGAGGAATAGGGACAGGTCACATTTAGGATAGTTTGTTTCTGCTGCACAGATGTCAAGGGCCTCAGCAGGGAATACTTGAAGGTCAAAGGTGCCTGAATAGCTGGGACTGGAGCCCTTTGGAGGATTCTTCACACATGTGCTTAACAGTTGATGCTGGGCGTGGTGGCTCACGCCTGTAATCCCAGCACTTTGGGAGGCCGAGGCCGGCGGATCACAAGGTCAGGAGATTGAGACCATCCTGGCTAACACAGTCAAACCCCGTCTCTACTAAAAATGCAAAAAATTAGCCGGGCGTGGTGGTGGGCGCCTGTAGTCCCAGCTACTCGGGAGGCTGAGGCAGGAGAATGGTGTGAACCCGGGAGGCGGAGCTTGTAGTGAGCCAAGATCACACCACTGCACTCCAGCCTGGGCGACACACTGAGACTCCGTCTCAAAAACAAAGCAAAAAAAAAAAAAAACAGTTGATGCTGGTAGTCAGCTCCAACTCACATTGGGAAGTTGTCTGAAATATTATATGTGGTCTTTGGGCAGGCTACTTTGGGTTTCCACATGGCAGGGTGACTGTTTTCCATGAGTGATTTCCTAAGAAATCAAGTTGAATCCATGACATCTTTATGATCTAGCCTCAGAAGTCACACAGCATCACTTGCTCTGTACTTTATTTTCAAAGACAGCAACAAAAGAACAACCAGATTTTAAGAGAAAGATTTATACAAAGTAACATTAGATTGGAGGTGTGTCAAGATCATGGTGTAAGAAGGGCACCTGTGATAGAAGATACTTTTGCAACTGTCTTTGGAAAATACAATCTGCCACATCCTGTATTAAAATGGACTGTTAGGAGTAATGCTCTTATGAAGATTCTTATACATATCATTTGCTGTACAGTGTATACATGTTTTGGTAAGGATAGCCTAGAAATGGAATTTCTGGGTCATAGCATGTTTCAGATTGTGTTCTGAAAAACAGAGACTGGAACAAATATTCAAATACATTTGATTTATGTAGGGAGTGCATTTTAGAAACTCTTACCAGGTAGTGAGGGAAGCAGAATAGGGAGGGGTAAAAGCCAATCTAGAACATCATCACAAATTAAGTTATGCCTTGGACTCATGCACAGGAAGGTCTGAAGTATATGTTGCATTGCAGAGTTGTCTCTCCTTCAAGCTAAGGGAGGCAGAATTCTGTAATATATAAGTTGATCACCTTCTGTGAGTTGTCTACTGCATGGAGTGTGGTGAGGGGACTGGCAGCAAGAGAGACCCTCTCTGCAGTGGTGTCTACTGTCAGGTAAAGGAAGGCAACTCTCCAGAGAAAGAAGTGATTGAGAACCAATTAGGGGGCAATACTCACACTGTCTGAGGGGGAGGAGGGGGCGGGCATTTATAGTCCTCGCAGGGAGATCTAGGAGGAAGCACTAATTTCGTGTACCATGGAGCACTCTTTCCACTTGAATGTCACACTAAATATATTTTTTTCACAACAGTATCTGGATTCTAGTTTGTCACAATTTCTAAAAAAAAAAAAATGAGAGGAACATGAGTGGTATGAACTACCAGGTCCTGCGGTGCAGTTGCCTCCAAGGCTCTGGCTATTGCTTATCTCCTCTTTCCCCCACCCCCACATACTCTCAACCCCTTTTCCCCACTCCCTTGGCTAGAACTTCTAGTTTCTGTGGCTTGCCTGGTGTAGTCACCCGGGTGCTCATCTCTGAAGTGTCAAGGACCCCCATTATCATACACTTTGCATTATGTTGCTACATTCACCAATTTTCAATTACAACCGATCATGGTGGTAAAAAAAAAAAGCATCTCTGTTGATAACGGTGGCAAACATACTCCTCCCTGCTTGCATTATGCAGCTAAAGCCTTATCCCCTCCTGAGTGTCAGGGCCAATTACCCTTGTCAGTGTGGTAATTTCTTCACTTTTTAAATCTGCTGCTCTACTGACTCAAGGTGAATGACCAGGCAATATCCAAAATTTTAAGTTCAGCGAACTTCTTACTGTTTCCTTTGGTGGAAGCACTCTCTTTAGAAAACCAAGGTTTTCTGCCCAAATGATAAAAGTACAAATTCCCTGAGTCACTGGAAGTGATGGTAAGCCATGCCACTACTACTTACGGTCTTTACTTCCTAAACTTATGCAATCTACCTACTGAGTCAAACGTTTCATTCATTTAAGTATACTATAGCTTTCTGATAAGGAAATCTGTTGAGTATAGCTCTATCCAGGAGAAGTGTGTCTTATTTTTGATGGTCTCATTGTTAAGCTGATGCCTCAGCTTCATCTTTATGAGGCTATTACACTACTGTAATAAGCCAGCATCTACTGGTGGGTGTGGTATGTGGAAGAACCAGTGTATTTTATGGTTATTATTGGCATCTTTTTTGCTATAAGGTACGCTTCGTTCCGACGTGATGCTATGTGGAATTCCATGTAAGGGAACCAGGTAGTCAGAAAGCCCACAGATAGTGGTTCTACATGAAATGCGAATCAACACTGGAATTCTGTCAATTCTGGTCAGAATTGATGGCTGATCAAACTTTGCAGGATGGAAGGAGTCTGATGAAACCAGCTTGACAATAGGTTACTGGCAATCTTCTGAGGTATGAATCCAGACCTGGGGTTCAGCATTCATCACACTGTTAACTTCTCAGACATTCAGCAGGGGCAGTTGCCAAATTATCTTTGGTGAGAGGGATTCCATGTAGTTGGGCTCATGTGTAGCCTTCAACTCTGGCATCATGGGTACTCCATTCACTGTGCTCACTGTGCCTAGGTGAAACTGGAGTCTGGACCACCTGTTCACGTGGCTTAGTTGTCATGTTCTGGAAAAGCCCTGGCTGGGTTTCAGATGTACTCTCTCTGTCACAGCCCGAGTAAACATCATGGGAGTGGGTGGGACAAAAAGTATGTGTATGTGCATATTTGGTAGATAATGCCTAGACCAATGGATAATCCAATTACAAGGGTACACGAGTCAGACCGGGTGCGGTGGCTCACACCTGTAATCCCAACACTTTGGGAGGCCGAGGCCGGCAGATCACAAGATCAGTAGATTGAGACCATCCGGGCTAACATGGTGAAACCCTGTCTCTAATAAAAATATAAAAAATTGGCCATGTGTTGTGGCAGGCCCCTTGTAGTCCCAGCTATTTGGGAGGCTGAGGCAGGAGAGATCTCACCACTGCACTCCAGCCTGGGTGACAGAGCGAGACTCTGTCTCAAAAAAAAAAAAAAAAAGAGTACACGAGTCCTATACACTTCATCAAAATTCATCAAAACGTCACCATACCTGGTTAGCCTTTTAATGTTAATTACTGTGATTGGTGTTTAAAGGTACTGCTTTTTGTTTTTATTATAGTTCTCTGTGGTTGTTCATATTCTCTTTGGCCTTTTCAATAATCTGTTTTGTAATGGCCTGTTCATATCTCTTGACTATTTTTCTAATTGTATTCACTATCCCTTTTCCCTGTTTTGTAAGTGTTCTTGATATATTCTGGATACAAGGCCTTTGTCATTTAATCGTGTTGGGAAAAATCTTCTACCAATATGTAGCTTGCCTTTTCACTCTCTTAAAAATGCCTTTCAGTGAACAGCAGTTCTCAATTTTAATTTGGTGCAACTTGTCAATCCTTTTACATACAGTTATTATACTTTATCTGGCGCTTAGGAAACATTTGCCTACTCAAAATCATAAAGATAATCTCCTTTACCTTTATTGTTTCTGTGGGCAAATATTTATGCAAATATTTTAGTTTTATTTTTTATATTCAGACTTACAGCCCACACAATTTCACATATCTCAGAGAGCTTTAAGTAGAGGCCACATAGGAATGAATTTGATGAGTAATATATTTAGTACGCTCTTATTAATAAAATACTCCTCATTCTATTTTAACAGATAATAATGGCAATGTAATTCAGCAATTTGTAGGCTAATTTGAATTGACTATGATTTGTCGTGGCTACTTTCTGATAAGGAAATCTGTTTGAGTAAGTTAGAAACCATCCTTTCACAATAGGATAGTTTTTTGGTAATAATAGGCAATTCATGCATCATGTAATACAGATTTTCTTATATCTCATCCTACATTCTTACTTTCAGGTAATGATTTTTCAGTTTATAGTATTATAGGACTCTATATTGACTGTACTCATTTTTTAGACAAAACAGAAACAAAAACACTAATTTAAAATAAAAAAGTAAAAACCTTGACTTCCTTATTTTATAAATAAATGGGTACTCTTGTGAGAAAATCTTCTTAGGTTATCAAAACCAATAATATGTTTAACATATCTTGACAATTCAAAATTTGTTAACAAATTAACAAAAACATACAACAGGGTATTATAAACATTTGGAATTTATTATTTTCAGAACTTGGTTTTAAATGTCACTGCTTTAGATGCTATTGCTTTTGTCAGTTAAATGCAGAAAGTTTATTAACAGTAGGATTATATGATTTCTTAACACTGAGGTTATATATTTCTTATGATTGTTATGATTCCACAGTTGTTATTGGTAAGTACTGGACTCTCAAAGCAGTATGTTACAAAGACACTGTGTTGAATCTATGAGAATGAAACAGGGATATCCTAAAATACTGTCGGGGTACAGAGGGCTGTTTCCAAGAAATAAATGCCTTAAACTGTTCCAGTCCTTTATCCTCTATGCCATCTACCCGTGTATTCCTTTCTGTCAGCATACCATGTAGAACAACCTAGTCACTCTTACTTCCTCATATTTTACATTTTTCATAGTATAATCCCAGTCTTTAATGAAAAATTACCATATGTATGAATCCACTCTGATAGCTTGAACCCAATACTAGTATATGCCTTCCTAGCATTGTGAATGGCAGTTTTATTTCTGATTTTAGTTATAATCTTCTAGTTCGATGTTAAAAGAATTCCCTACCACCACACAATTCTGATAATTTTTTTTATTTTTATTTATTTATTTATTTATTTTTTATAATTTTTTTTTATTATACTTTAAGTTCTAGGGTACATGTGCATAACGTGCAGGTTTGTTACATATGTATATATGTGCCATTATGACAGGACATTTGTGAGCTCTTCAGGCTCCTGTAGGGCTCATGCCCATTCCACTCACACAGGTACATGAGGAATTTATTGCTCAGTAACATTTCTTGATCTAAAGTACCTGTCACTACTTGTGACATTGCATTTCAGACTAAAGATCAGCCTGGAGCCTTGACTCAAATGGACCTTGAGCCTCCTGAGAGTGGTTCTGTTTCACACAGCTGCACTTCAGGCTTGTCTGTCCCAAGTTAGGGCTCTCCTGCCTCTTAGACTGCATTGCTCCAGGCGAGGCTGTCATTATAGTTGTTTCCGCTGAGTGAAAGAAAGGAGGCCTCAACAGGCGATTTTTTTCAAAGCATGTAATTATAGACCCATTTAGAAAGTTAACTCTATTATTGGTTCTCTGCTTTACCCATTTTTATGTCAGACTTTGAAAGCATACTTATCAAATGTTCAGATTGCAGTATCCATCTGATATGATCAGACTCTATAAATAATGTGATTAAAGACTAAATAAAAGAATGGCTAAATATGACAAAACTACAAAAATAATATTGCATAAAACTCAGGATCCAAGTGGCTAAACTTTTGGATAGTGGAAAGCTATATGATAACATAATGTGCTACAAAAATAGTTCCACATTTTGATGTGTTTTTCATGTCAGTTCATATAATAGATTATTGATTTTCTTACTTGCCAGAAAACCATAAATAGAATGTGCCCAGTCAACAACGTGTCTAGGGCAGATGAAGGCCCTGGAAACCATGATGTGTGAGAAACAGTCAAAAGAAATTATGTTAAGATGAGATCATCCACCATGTATAATTTTGAATGGATATCTTAGCTGTTTTTGAACATTTAAAATATTTTTACATGCAATAAACAAAAATGAATCAGTTGGCAGTGTTGCCATGGAGCTAGATTTCCTTATAAACACTAAAATCACGTATAAATGGGAGATAAAGAGTTGCTTTTGAAAAGCGTTTAAGAACTAGCTCATTGAGTACTATTAGAGAGAAACAGACCTTGAACAGTCAGAATACAACTTAAAATTTTGGTGTGTAAGGGCTCTTTTAAATCTAAGATTCATGCTACAATAAGACTTTTGAAATTTTAATTGGCAAGTGCTAGGTAAATGTAATGTCCTAAAACTATATATATGCTTCTGATTCCAAATCTCACTAAAATTATAGTAAAGGAAAACTTTTTAAAGACAAATCCACCAAGAAAGAAAGGATAAAAAAAATGACAACAGAAACAAAATATTGGAGTACAAACTAATACTAAATGATAGAAAGAAAAAAAAAGATAAGATAATTAGAAATCTATTTGGGGAGAGGTAGTATCTAAATAATAGGTGTCCAAGGGAGGGGGGCAAAAAAATAAAACAAAAAACAGAAATCATTAGAACAATCAGTTTAAAGATAATTGCAGACTGAAGAACGTAAAAGGAACTAAAACTGGTCCAGAAACATACATATTTGATATATTAAATATATACAATGAAAAATTTTTAAAGGATTGTATTTCTCGATTTTTTTTAAAGAGTCACATGGTGTTCACAGATACTCTTGTATTTCTGCTATCACTAAAATAAGAAAATTTCCCAGTTATCCTGCTAATCCAAGAAAAATGAGGAAAATGTGGAACAGATATGAACCTAATCTGCAGCATATTGAAAACTATATTTTTCAGGTACTTTCAGAAAAGTACTTCTAGTGGGATATTCCATTTATTATTTGAGAAATTAGATGTTTCAATCATAAGATTGGTTAAAATCCTATCTTAACTTCAGACAAGCAGGATGACTTTTCCTAATACTGGGTACATTAAAAGTATTCAGTAAGATCACTGTGATTCTTCATTGTATATTCTGGATAAATCACTTTCCATTACATTCACTATCTTGTTCTCATTAGCATCTTAATGTTCTCCATAGTCACACCTCCTATGTTTGGGGAAAACTAACCAACTTCTACTTCTAAGCCACTTGCCAGGGAAGGCACTGTTTTATTAATGAAGCATTAATTAAAGGGACTCCTTATTATGCATACTTCTGAGCAGATGTGAGACACACAGGATTTGGGAATTTGGTATGTTATTTATGCACTACTAAAGGGAAGAGGAGGCAGGCAGTTCCAGCAAGAATTTTCAAGAACAGTTTTGAATTATTGATTTCCGATTATGAGTGATGTAAGAAACAGGTGTCAAAGGGGATGGACCTCAGACCCAGAAATCTGGAAAGACTAGGTTGCAGGTTTCCTCTGGATTCTTGTGAAAGTCATCTTTACCTTGACTCTCTGAGGTTGCTGCAAAAATGCTATTTCTGTCCAATTCTATAAATAATTTTATATGTCTCCTGGGAGCTATAGTGCACTGGTCTTCCTTGCAACCACAAGATTACGAATATCAGAATTTGTTTTTGTCATGGAGTTAGCTTCTTAATACTTTTATAGTCTTTAGCCCAGTTTTTCCTCTGTGTTTTGCATATTCATGGAAGTGTCTTAGGCATATTTAAGTTTTGGTGGAACACATCTTAAGTTGAGGCTTTATTTTTCCATATAAAATATATCATGGATTAATTCGCTTCTCCAAGGACTCCCTATATGAGAAAAGATTTAGATCTTATACATTCCTTTGTCAGTTTCAGGAAAGGATACAATATACCACTTTTATTTTCTTATTTCTTTGTCAATTTTTCTTTTGTTTTCATCCTCCCTTTGTCACAGTATAATAATCTTTTATGCTGACATTTTGTTGAAATGTCTTCTTTATTTTCCATAATACTGTTTTCCATATACCTTGCTTTCTCTATATCCACTTTCTAATTTATTTCCATTTCCTCCCTATTTTACTTTCCATTTAAATGAAGTGCCATGTGGAAAGGGGAAGAAAGGCTTATAACTTTGAGGAACCTGCTATGTGCCATACCTTACTGTGTAATAGACATTATTCTACTGCACAATAACAGAATTTTGTTAATGAACAGACTCAGAGGTGAAGTAGCACGTCTAACTGCTAGGCAGTGATGGAGAAGCATCACCCGAATAAGGGTGAGGTACAGATCTAGTGAATGATATAGCAAAAGTGAAGCAGACAACCCAGAAGAGACTGCCCTTTCTCTTTAGATTTCAGGGAGATTTTAAAGTTTCAAGATTTTTAAAATTAAGATGGTAATGGTTCTACAAAGAAACCAAAAGATGTTTTTCCCTGACAAAAGAATATTGCATTCAAATGGAATTTCTAACGGATGAAGTATGAGGAAAGCATCAGCTAGTTGGGAGGACACTAAGGAGAGCTGCCCTAGACATGACAGTCGCTTGTCAAGAGGAAGCATCTTTGAGCTCCCTTTAGTGACTATGAGTGACTGTCTGGTGCTTCATGAACTCTTTCAATAGGTAGACACATTCTGTGTCACAAAATCATGTAGAAAAGACTTTCAGCTTCTTACCATAATTCATCTTCTATTTTGTCATCAATCCATGGTCTTTCTAACAACTGACCTTGTAACTTGTCTTCCCATTCTTTGTTTTGTCTTACTTTTCAGATTTCATACTCAGCCGTACATCTTCAACTTAGATTTTTCCTTTCGTACCTCAACCATGAGTATGTTATCTTTTGTAATTGCTCAAGTCAGGATGCTTGATGCTCAAAAGTCAAAGCACGGAAAGTGAGGTGTGGTAAAAGGAAAGCAGCTTTTATTGGTCAAATGCCAGCAGATGGGAGAATGGCCAGGATCAAGTCTCAAAGGAACCATGAGAAAAATGTGTGGGAAAAATTTAGTAGTGAAAAGGGGGTGCAGGTCTGCGTGTCATGTTATGATGGTCATCTCACATAATTGCTCATCCAGAGGTCCAATTTGCACCATTCTGACTTCAGCCCAGTAGTCGGGGGCTAACTGTAATTCCCCCCTGAGCTGGAGGATTCCACAACTGGGTCTCTCTGCTTGGCATGTTTTGAAATTGGCCTTTATAATTTATTTTATTTTATTTATTTAATTAATTTGTTTATTTGAGACTGTCTTGCTCTGTAACCCATGTTGGAGTGCAGTGGCACAATCTCAGCCCACTACAACCTCCACCTCCCGGGTTCAAGCTATTTTCCTGCCTCATCCCCCCCGAGTAGCTGGGATTACATGTGCGTGTCACCATGCCCAGCTAATTTTTGTATTTTTTAATAGAGACGGGGTTTCACCTTCTTGGCCAGGCTGGTCTCGAACTCCTGACCTCAAGTGATCCACAAAGTGGATCACAAAGTGGATCACTTGGGAGGTCTCAGCCTCCCAAAGTGCTGGGATTGCAGGCATGAGCTCCTGCACCTGGCTACCCTTGTAATTTCTAAGCAAGCACATAATTAGATAAGCAAGCACTATGCATGGATGTGCATAGTGTATACAGAGCCTCACAGTACAAGGCCACATTTGAGATTAGGAAGGAAAGAAAAAAAACAAGGTTTCAAAATGCAATTCAAAGATGAAATTTTTGGTTATACTCTGAGCCCATACTGGTTGATTCTGGCCCAGAATCATGAAATAGATATTCAGCAAAGTCTCAGTGAATAATTCTCCTCAATGAGTCTGCTCTGGACTCAGAAGTATCAACAAGATATAGAGATAAACTCCAGGCATTATGGGACTTCTAGTATCATACAGAAGTTGAAAAACTAACACGTGATGCTGATATTTCCTGTTAAACACTTTGCACAACATTGCAAGAAGAGTTTGTGGAAACAGTGTTGAAAAATTAAAATATTCAAGAAGCAACATTTTCTTATTACACTGGATGGGGCTACAGCCCTTAAAAAGTGATACCAACCTTTTTGTGTGAAAGTGTATTTTACTAGGAACCTAAAGATTGCTCAGCTATTAGTAAATGGTTGAAAATATATTTTAAGCTTTCCATGGTGTGGTCATATGGACACACATTTCACCAAAAGGTCAAACTTGTAAATGTTTCCAGACTGAATATTCTGTGACTATGTATCTAAAAAACTGTAACCTTTCCACAGTGTTTATTCAGCTAAAGCAAAATAGACTCTTAAGAAATTAGGCTGTTACCATTCTGCTAGATTTCTGAGCTGGTCTACTGGTGTCTGCCCTGTGCATATGCCCTTTGTTGAAAGACGCTAGTAAGAATTTTTCTTCCATAGTGTTTGTGTGAATACACACATCCATAATTCATCAAAACAGCCATTTGGAAAATGAATAAAACATACCGACCACACTTCTGAATCACAGAGTTCCAGGATTGCTTATTAAAATAACAATTACTTCTTTCAAACAGGTGTGGATTGCAGTTCTAGTCTATGAATTATTTTGGAAATATCTTTCTATATTTCTCATTTAAACCTTCCGTTTCTTTTCTAATGAGATATGCATCTAGAAGTCTTTTAAAAGAATAACATTTCTTGACTAAACTGATCATTTATAGCTAAATATATTTCAATATATCAAAGGACACATCTACCATGGAAAAAGAAATGTACTGTGAATTAAATACAGAAACATTTTGAATAATATTATTTTACAAGTCTGTGGAATAATTTATAAAAGTGACTATGTTATAGACAGGGAGAATTGAAAGTTTTTAGAAGCAACACGCAGAAGGGGAGGGTTCATTGTAGTTGTGGAATAGTCAATAAGTTAAAAGAGGAAAACTCAAATAAGAGAGACTCTATAATAAGATTCAAAGGAGATTGTGTGTGCGTGTGTGTGTGCGCGCGTGCACTCGCACGCACATGTATACACATGTATATGATAGTGATACATGAGAATTTATCTGGAAGGAGAAAATGTTATTTTCCAAATATTGCCTCTAATTAAAACAGTTAGAAAAAAAAACACATGAAAGATTGTGATATATTAAAAAAAATTACCAGGCACGGTGACTCATGCCTGTAATCCCACAACTTTGGGAGGCCGAGGCAGGCAGATCATCAGGTCAGGAGATCGAGACCATCCTGGCTAACATGGTGAAACCCTGTCTCTACTAAAGTACAAAAAAAATTAGCCAGGCGTGGTGACATGTGCCTGTAGTCCCAGCTACTAGGGAGGCTGAGGCAGGAGAATTGCTTGAACCCGGTAGCGGAGGTTGCAGTAAGCCGAGATCGTGCCACTGCACTCCAGCTTGGGTGACAGAATGAGACTCTGTCTCAAAAAAAAATCTTTTTCATGGGCGCAGTCCCTGAATTTCCACATGCCCTTGGACCTTAGACAACTCATTTTGCTTTTCATCAACACAAAATTGTTTGCACAATAATTGTTTCTATTAGTTCAATAAGTACATTTTTCTTATATATACACATGAAGAAATATGATAACTTAGATAATCAGAGCATCGATAATGTAGTAGCTAACAAAAACCATCCAAGATGGGCTATGCTTGAAAGGTGGGTTTCTCTTTTTTCTAGGGGCAAATATTGCCTCCGAGAGTTCAATAGAAGGAACACTCCTAAAAATCTCTATACCTGCATTGTTTGGTTCAGTTTCATAAAAAGGGCCAACTAAGAATAACAGTCTAGGCTCCTAGAAATTTATTGTGAACTTTGTTTTTCACTGGAGGATGATACTTCGAGAGGCCTATTGTATTTCAGGTTTTATAGAATCAGTTGTCAGTTGAGTATCTTGTAGTAAAGCCCCTAGTAGACCAATATATTAATATTTTTGATAAAACATCACTTTTTATCATAAGATTGCTGAACAATTTAACCCTGCTTATAAAATAACAAAATCTTCAAGAAATGTTAATTTCTGACAATTCATGATATAGATACGACTATCTGTGAAAATATTAACAAGTTGAATGAGGATAGAAAACTGCAGAATGTGAGGCAGGAGAATAGGGCCTGGAGCCGGGGAACCTAAGGACTTCCTAGAACTAAATCAAATGGAAACACTTCAGCTATGACAGGAAATATCCTCTTCATTTAGATAGGGCGTACCGTAGTAGATGACTTTGTAACTTTACTTCATTCTCTTCATTTACATAGGGTGTACACAAAGTAACTCTAGAGGGTATTTAAATCCCAGGAAATTCTGTAACTGGGCCCTTGAGCTGCTTGCTTGGGCCCACTCCCACCCTGTGGAGTGTGCTTTCATTTTTGATAAATCTCTGCTTTTGTTGCTTCATTCTTTCCTTGCTTTGTTTTTGCATTTTCTCCAAATCTTTCCTCAGAACGCCAAGAAATCTTTCCTCAGAACGCCAAGAACCCGGACATCCTCCACCGGTAACAAATACAGTTACCCAAAGAAGTCTAGTAAGAAAACACATCTTTTGAATTTCTTGATGCTATGCCTCCTTTCTCAGGCTGTATCAATTACAGAGAAAAGAAGCTCTTATACATTTAAGCTACATACCTTACGTTAACCAGTGCACAATAATACATCCTAGGAAAATGAAATTATTCAATATTTTATGAAGACTTCTGTTGTCAAAACACAGAAATTCGGTGTTAGAAAGGGCTTCAGAGTTTCTTCTAGTCCTCTCCTTACCTACCTAGTCTACTATGGTGTAGGACGTAGAACTCTATTGGGAGGCATCAGTTGTGCCTATGAATTATTGTTTTTAGATTCATCCTAACCCTTACCTGGCTGTGCTGCTTATCCCAGGGAATCAAATTCTCATCACCTGGATAGCCAATTCTAGTTATTAATTTTTTTCTCTGCAAATTCCAAGAATACTTCTATTTCTCTACTTGAAACCTTACTGCACAATCATGTAATCTCTTTGAAAATGAATATTAGGACAACTCTTTGTTTTAACTTAATTTTACCCTTGAAAGAGGTATAGTTAATCTCTTTCATTTTTATACTGGGTTAGCATGGTTTATGAGAATTTTAATGAGTTAAGTAATTGGGCACTTTGTATTTTGTATTTACACATTAGGAAAAGCTTCCTAAATCTAATTTTACTGTGTATTATACCTGTTATCCCTAATGTTATTTACAAATAGTTATATTTGTAGTTGTATAGAAAAGCTTCAGCTAGTTGGAGTTATGCATGTGCAATTGCATTCTCATTTCATTGTAGATTTTAGAAATTATGCTTTAATTGTTGTAGCCTCCTAAAATGTCATAACAATTTAGTTATTTGTAATATATTATGCTTTAAGCATATTTCTTATTTCAGATCCATCAATGTAATTAAAAACCATACAATTATTATTTAGAAATCATTTAATGATGGGGGAATGACTTCTAATATTGCTCTTTAATGATTAAATTATTTGTTTCCAAATGAGAAAATAGATTGCAGATGATTATGCTGGACCATTTCAGCTCTAACTGAACTTGTAGTTTAATGTTTGAAATCTCAGTGCAGCTATAGATGGAAAAGAATAATTCTATGTTCCACACTGAAGATGACAAGACTATAAAGAGCCAAGTTTCATTAATCACGATAATATTAGCTGATATCACGCATCAACTTGAAATTTCAGTGGCATATTTGTAGGCTCTCATATTTAATTATGTTAAATAAGTAAATAACAATTTAACTTATATGATGTCAACACATCTTTCTCATTTTAGCTGGCCTCATGTAATTTCTGGTCAGTCAGAAACTATAGGCAACTATGGCATTCAGAGTCCACTAACACTTATTGCAACTGCACAATATAATTTAAATCCTTGACTTCAAACAGGCAGTCCTGAGAAGAATATCCTCGTCTTTTTCATTTGTGTCTTTACTATTATTGCTAATCATTCGTTATCCTTGTTTAAATTATTTTCCCTGACATTATTCATGTTTTCATTCACATTCAGTCAACTTAATTTATGGTGCTTTTCTGTTTCTTTAAACATTGTAAACGAAATTGTATATATTTAAGGAGTACAACGTGATGCTCTGATATATATATACATAGTGAAGTAATTAATACAGTCAAGCTAATTAACATATTCCTCTCCTCACTGCCTTTGAAGTTTTATGTTGGCAGTGATTTCTTCTCCCTCAGTTTTTGCTGACTTACGGAGGCCTTTTTAATGTTTGGGTTTTTGTTTGTTTTTTCCCAGGAGCCAGCATTCTTGCATGTTTGTGATAGAAGATGTTCCTGGTTGTCCAAAGTCATCATGACCACCATTCCTAATTCCCATTCTTTGAATACATTTTTATGTTGGGACTGCCAAGACATGAGTGTCTTTCATCACTCATGCTGTGTGAAAACTCCTGGCATATTGATTATGTATTTCTTTCCTGCCGTTCTAGCCATAGATCAGAAAATCACAGTTAAATGAAAACTGAAAAGAGCATTTATGCCTTATACATCCTATAGTAACATGATTCATGTTGAGCTTTCTGTGCTAGTATTGTGTGAGACAAACTGTTTACACACACATGAGGTTATTATTGACCAGTCTAGATGTTTGAGCAGCTCTATGTTCTCCCCCATTCTACTGAGGGGGAGAGAAAAACCTTTTCATATGTATCTAGGAGTAAACCGAACAGATGGTACAAATTCATTTGCATAAAAATGAGGGGCCTTGTGTATACAAGTGAAGTACTAACCAGGTTCATAAAAAGGAATCAGCACCAAGAATGATGAACTCCACAGCTTGATACTTGACCTTCTTTAACTCTGCTAGTTGCATTAGTTAATTTTGTCAACATCATTTCCTTTTCATTCCTACTCCTTGGCTATCTGGAGTAAATAAACACCACTTATTAGGGATGTTGAAGCTTTACCTTGGCAGTTATTTCCTCCCCCTGCTTTTTTGCTGCCTTACCGATGCAGTTCATGCTCCAACTGGTAAACAGGTTTTCATTAAGAGAGTATTCCTCTTTAAATACATTAAATGCTTTCATGTATTTAAATTCTTAAAAGAATATGAAAATCAGAAGCTTTCTGAGATGTATTAAAATGAACATTAGTATATTGGTAAAACTCAATTTGAGACCATAATTTACCTGTTGAGTCAGCTGTCATATGGAATGATTGTTTAAGCAAAAAGGGGAATTGTTTTTATAGTTGAGTAATGTGAAAATTCACTATTAGAGATATCTATGTAGCAAAAGGTGACGTAAAGAATAAAATGCTATATAAAAACACGCTGGCTGGGCACCGTGGCTCACGCCTGTAATCCCAGCACTTTGGGAGGCCAAGGAGGGTGGATCACAAGGTCAGGAGATTGAGACCATCCTGGTTAACACGGTGAAACCCCGTCCCTACTAAAAATACAAAAAATTAGCCAGGCTTGGTGGTTGGCACCTGTAGACCCAGCTACTCAGGAGGCTGAGGCAGAAGAATGGCGTGAACCCGGGAGGCGGAGCTTGCAGTGAGCTGATACTGCGCCGCGCCACTCTACTCCAGCCTGGGCAACAAAGTGAGACCCGTCTCAAAAAAAGAAAAAAAAAAAAATGCTTAAACACGCTTAGTCTTCTCAACTGAAAAAAGAAAAAGAAACAAGGGGAAAAAAAGCTACAGTTTCAGGGGCGTAATATTTGATTATTTGTTTTTCCCAAAACTCTGGAGAATAGAATCAGAAAGTTTGAACTGCACTCAAGAAAACCTACTTCATCTAAAATATGTTAAAATTTCAACAGTAGTAGAAACCTCTATTTTTGCAAAGGTTCTTATATTTTGACCATTGTCCACAAGATTAGTGAACTAGGAAGCCCTGATAGAACCAGACTAGAAGATTTTCTGCAAAGCAGTCCTAAGTAAATACCACATTTCACAATATTTTAAGAGAAAAAAGTTTCATTTTAACAGCCTTGTACAATAAACCAAAACTCCCTTCTCTCGATAATACTCTCAGGAGAATCAATAAGAACAATGTGGATTTGGGAGATATAATGATGAACCTTCATTATTTTATGTAACATTCCCAGAGAAAAAGTATCAGGCATTATTCTGCTTTCTCTGTGGGTTAGCTAAGTACCAAGGCATTCAGAAAAAATATCTCACTGTGCTTCCAGTCAGAATTGAAAGGAAGTAGATGTCTCAATTAAAACTCAATTTTTAAAAGTAACATGAAATTATAATTGTAATTGAAGTGACAATTTTTATATCTTTTTAAATTTTTATTTGAATAATGTAATAACTGATACGGCTTAACTTTCTTTGTGCTATCTAGTATTAGAGAATAATTTGGAAGATGGAGATGCACAAAATGAAACAGAAAATGTTTAAGTTTAAGTATAATTAATCTAATAGTGGCTCATTTTAAAAAATTAGAATAACCAAATTATCATTTGCAGTAATAAAGTAATGTTCACACAGATCCATTTTTTTTTTATTCAGTGAACATTTAATAGTCACTTATTGTATGTCAGGCACTGATATTTTCAGCTATCATAAAAACATAATGTTCAATATAATAAGATGGGTACTATCATGGAGTTGTACATGTTTAGTATGCAGTATATGGTTTGTGAGCCAGCAGCAACTATTATCACCTGATGTCTATAAAATATGCAGACTCTAAGATAACACCTGAAATCTACTGAATCAGAATACATACGATCCCCAGGTGACCCATATGCACATTAAAGTTTGAAAATAATTGAAATAAAAGATATAGTAAAAAAGAGAGTTTAAAAGGTCTACATTTCACTATAAGTTGCCACACTCATAGTAAAAAATTGACTTCCTTATAGTTGAAATGAGGAATTTTACCCCCTTATTTACTTTTTGGTAGTTGTTGTTTGCATTTTGTAATTCAGTAACTAAATTCCCTTTAGATGTCACCTGCATAATCTACAACTTGACCAACAGGTATTTCATAGAGACCCAGGTTAAGGTGAGAGTTCAACGGATGATTTAATATCAGTTTGCATGTTGGCTCTGTATTTGGCCTAGACCCTGGATGAAAGCCCTGTTATTATACTTTCCAGTCTAGTGCCCAAAAACAATTAGGAAAACATGTCCTGGACTGTTAAATTATGGGCTTCTGGAGAGGAGGCACTGTGTCCTTTTTTTTTTTTTTTTTTTCAATCCAGATAGTCTAGCATTTTACTTGGCTCAGAGTAGAAGTGCAATGAAAATGTATAGATAAGCCCACATATGCTTTCAGAGCTAGGTACAAATGGAGTTTTGAGAATGACGATGGTTTATTTATCATAAAGCTCTCCCTAAGAATTGCTTCTTTCATCTCTTTATCTCTAAAGTGTCTTATAGATATGATTCTATCTGAGATGAGCGAATAGGTACTATATTTTTCTCCTTGGCAGGCATCTAAATTTCAAACATTTGTCAAATAATTAGTTGGCCTAAAGGAATTGCAACCAATCTTTTTCATTCATTTTATAATGACTACTTTTGAAAAATATTAAAATCTGCTTTAGTGACTTTTTAATATTTTCTCAGAATATTTGAGGGAAGATCAAATTTGATAAAGAAACATGGCATTATAATCACAACTGGACTTGGTATTACAGGAATTGAATATAATGTGAGATTATTTTCTTCATTAATTTTTCCAGATGCCAATACATTATTTCAATACATGATTTTACAATCATATATTTTGTAAACACATGATTTTTAAAAGTCTCTAGTGTCTTCTTTATAAAATTACTCTAAATACGTCTTTGTAATTTGCCCATAAATGCTTTTTAAAAGTGTTCTACATAGATTTCTATCTTACTTTAAAGACTTGATGATCAATAAATTGCTTCTTAAAGAAGCAGGTTTAAACCATTTAGTTGTTTGATTGTAAAACTGAGATAGGAGGTGGGACCCTGCTCCAGAGGCAGAGTTCAAACACTGGACCAATTTGGGGATTAGCTAAAGCAAATCTGGAATGAAAGCAGCTTTCCACAAGACACACACACTATTGTGCCATGTCAATTTACCATTGCTATGAGAACACCTGGAAGTTACCACAGTCATCCTAGAAATTAATGCACAAACTACCCCTTATTGTGCATGTAATTAAAAATAGGTATGGCTGCAGAATTGCTTCTCAGTGACTACTCTGGGCACACTGCCTATAGGATAGCCCTGTTCTGTAGTACTTCTGTTGCTGCTGTACACGTCCATTTCAATAATTCCACTGGTTCATCCTTGAATTCTTTCCTGGACGAAGCCAAGAGCCTTCATGGGCTAAACTCCAGTTTGGGAGCTTGCCTATCCTGCATAAATACAACTAAAATATTCAATTTTTAGTTTTAATTTTTTATATAAAATACACACATTTTAAAAATTCCATAGAGAGAGGAAAGCATGCATTTAAATATACATGATATTAATGTACATGAATGTATAACAAATGATATATATTATAAAATATACTGTAACACTTTATCTTAATGCGTTATTATTAATGGAAGGAATAATAATCAGAAGGCTACTGAAATTGTATAGGTAAGAGGTGGTGACAGCCATTATGAGGACAAGGGTGGTAGAAATAAAAGAAGAGTTAGATTTGAGAACAAATTATAGCCTCTCTCCAGTATAATCAACTTCATATTAGCTGGGCCACATTTTATTTCTACTGATACAGTGCCTGCTGAGTGTTGATATTCTTCCTGTTTTGCATTTCAACATGTGAAAAACAAAATTGTAAAATATTTTCTGAAGAAAAGTATTGTGGAACTGACATTATAAAGTGTTCTTAGGAAAAAAGAATACTCATTATTTTTCTCCTGACATCTTTGATTAGGTCCTAGAAATTGTGACCAGTTATTCTTTTTTATTTTTGAGACAGAGCCTCCCTCCGTCACCCAGCCTGGAGTGCAGTGGCACAATCTCGGCTCACCTCAACCTCCGCCTCCGGGTTTCAAGCAATTCTTATACCTCAACCCCCCAAGTACCTGGGATAACAGGCCTGTGCCACCACGCTCAGCTAATTTTTTGTATTTTCAGTAGAGGTGAGTTTCACTATGTCAGGCAGGCTGGTCTCAAACTCTGGCCTCAAGTGATCCGCTCGCCTCAGCCTCCTGTTATTTTGTTTTTACTACAGAAGTATTTGTTATTTAAAGAGTTAAACAAACAACAACAACAGAACCCTCCAAACACATATTTAACCCCAGATATGACAAAATCTTTGTATTTTAAACAATTCAAAATTTCTAAAATCTATACAGGCATTGGACCAGAAATAGTCTTTCTTCTCACTAAGGCCAAAAGAAGAAATGCTTTTTCATGAGCGAAAATGTCATTTTCTGCTTTCTTCACAGGCACCAATCAGTAATATATATTATCTTGAGTTTCAAAGCAGAATATAATCAGTTGCACACAGGCTCAGAAAATAAAGTATCAGTCAAGCAACAACAAAATCAATAGTAATATCAGCTTCATTCAAAGCTCGAATAATCTCATGACAAGAAACATGTCCTTAAAAAGGAGAAGAAAGATATGGCTTTATAACACTTTGATATGGCTATAAACATAACACTTTGATATGGCTATAAAACACTTTATAACAGAACCTTTCGATTTTCGAGTTGGAGCCATTAGAGTCAGGAGGTCTTCTGGTCTATTACTGTTTGCATCATTTGAATATGTCCTGCGGCCTGAATGCTTACGAATTGATATGCTAATTATTCAAAGCCACATGTCTAAGCATACCTTCCTGGTCAGAAACCATACACATGAACTATCCTAATGCTCCTTGAGAGCCACTTCCTCGTACACAAAATGTTCAACTGTCACATATGAAATATGTCTGTAAATGCACGTGTTGTTCTCGGATCCCCTTATTTAGAGGAAAAAGCAATTCTGTAAGTGTCTATGAATGTGAAAAATTTTGAGAACTTATGAATTAATGAAGTAAGCAATGAACAAGTGTATGCCATGAAAATATTACTTACTAATTTAAAGATGTAAAATTCTGATATTGAACTGTTTTATACATCCCAATTTTATATTGTTTTATCTAATGTAATATTTTATAATAGCAATAAGCCAATATTATTAATGCCAATATGGCATTTTTATTTCAACTTAAATGCAAATCCATTTCTTTTTTGTGAATTGAAAGACTATTTGCAAATAAACTTATTTAGTTCTCTTTATGATAAAATCATTTGAAAGACTGGTATAAAATAATGATTATCTGTCTACCTTTTCAGTTTTATTTTCTGCCATTCAGGCTTTATTTCCTTCTGTAAGCATATCTGGGAAAAGGAAGTCTATGATTTTTCTCATTTACTTTTTCGGTCTCTGGTGTCCTTCCTATAAATTTACTGCAAGAGATGGGAGAGAGTCACCTAGAATTTTATTTCATTTATGAAGTTTCTTAGAATTTTTCACTCAGAACTGATTGCTCCATGCTTTGTGCTTTCACACTAAGAATTAGTTTAACTGTGATTGGATATACCTTATGTGCACCATTGCAGGGCAAGTTCCCTGAGGTGAAAAGATCATGTCAATTCATTTGTTTATAACTTTCACAGTCAGTGTATTGGCTGTATGCATATACAAAAAAATGCTCATTGAATTGAATGTTGCTACTGAACCACAGTGATGCAGTGCATTCCAAACTGTAGCATCACTGTAGCACATCTTCTAAAGACAGCTTCTTATATTAGAGCATTTCAGTTATCTCCTAGTGTTTTTTGATTGCACTACCACAGTTTGCCTACTGGTTTACCAGGCCTCCTGCTGAGATCGTACAGGCAGGAGTTACACATCTTTCCAATTTGTGTCAGAAAAATGTTGAAATGTTGCCTTTTCTTTGGTGAACTAAACAGCAGGGGCTATGAATAGTTACTCTGGTAACACGGGTGAAAAATCTAAAAGAGTCTGACAAATTTGATTGGAGAGGTAAGATGGCTGAGTCTTACTGGCAGGTGAACTGATACATCCCCCAGGGCCAAGTGCTTTCCTCTTCTAGTTTAGAAACTTAAGGCTCTTTGTAATGAGAAACGCGTATCCTCATTCAGCCTAAAAGGATAATTACAACCACTCTAGCTGAATCAATCCATGCTGACTTGTTCCCCTTGCATCCGAAGAGACAGAAAAATTTTAATCATTCAAAGCTTACCTTGAAAAGGATGACTTTCTCAACATCTGCTGTTAGCTGCATTCAAATGCTCTTGCATTCATTCACAAGCAATTCAAGTCCACAAAGTGACAAGATTTGAATGTTACAGTTCACAGGAATTTGGATTATAAAACTTCCAAGATCAATAACAATTCAGCCTTGTAGAGCTGCGTTGCAATTGTCTTTCCAGAATGTTTAGAGAGTTGTGGAGAGAGACAAGACATTATTATATCCTTGAGAAAATGCTGTAGAAAACTTAATCTTGAAAATATATAAAACACACTGGGCAATTGCATGATCTTTCTGTGAGAACTTCTTCTTGTCTTTACAAGATCAAATATGAAAATACCTTCTTGCTAATTTCCAACTATAATTTGGTAATTAAATTTTACATAAGATCTCCTCTGTTTTAGGTTTTGTGAACTATAGTTACTTCCAAAGGTGTGGTGACTTTGTGATAATTTATTGATCTGTACCTCTAAGATGATAAATGCATTTTGTGTGCTTATGAATCCATAAGAATTTTAAACGTGATATATCTCCTTTACATGTAGATACACCACTTATAGTGACGGGGTTATATGTGACCAATAAATGAGAAACAAGTTGTAGAATAAGTATACAATTATCCCATTCTAGAGAATTCTCTCTCTCTCTCTCTGTATCTATCTACCTACTATGAAATGTTTAACAACCACTTCTTGGAGTGGTAATAAAGACAATTTAGGAGGAGAGGGTTTTTCTCTATGTATCAAACAAATGAATTTGATAAAGGGTGGATTTGGAATTATTCCAAAATAAGCCTGGCTTAGCTCTTATAAATGCACAATATTTGTAACAAACAAAATTCTAAAAAAAAAAAAAAAAGAAGAAGAAGAAAATGCCTTGTTGATCTTCTCTATTCTATTTCTTTCTTTCTTTGGTTTCTGTTTTAAATTAGAACATACATAACATTATCTCCATTATCATTGTGTATTTAGTTTACTTCTTTTTTTTTTTTTTTTTTTTCATTATTTAGGTGGTCTTTTAGGTCATAAATTTCTCATTCTTTTTCCCTAAAAACTGCATTTATAAGCTATATAAATTTCACTCTATGGATGTCATTGCCTGTGTCCCACAAATGTCTTATTTTATACATTTTACTTAAGTTTATGTACTAAAAACTACAAAACAATCATAATAGTATGCCTCAATTAACTTTGTCATAGAAAACACAACCATGTAACTGGTACCAAGATGAAAAATCAAAGTTACAAAGACACCTTGATATCTCTCCAAAAGCACCTGGATCTTCTCTCAGTAATTTCCACTCACACCCAAGGGAGCAATACTATCCAAATTTTAAACTCTTTACGTCAATTTTGCATGATTTAAATTATATACAAATGGAATCATACAGCATGTCCTGTGAAAGGAAAATAAAAACTTGGGACTCCAAATCACTATGCCAAAAGACAAACAACAAGCTGAAAGCTAAGTCATCAAGAAGGTGCCTTTCCTTTTCTACCTAAGCAGATAGCTACAGATACAAAGTTAAATATCTCCATAGGTAGCTACTCCATAGGTGTTCCCTTTACCTTAACAAGGTGTTGATTTATTGAGGATTCCTTAAGCGCAAGAGGTTTACATAATTGACTATTTGCCTGCCTGCTCCTTTTCTCTTGCAACGTTTCATCTTTATTTAAATATTGAAGGCCTCAAAATCATCTTTATAAAAAGGCACAGATCTGAGACTTTCTATGATTCTATGTTTCTTTCTTCCAGGCATGTCCTTAACTTTGGCAAAATAAACTTCTAAATTTACTGAAACTTGTCTCAGATACATTTCAGTTTACATCTTATCTGTGCCTGGCTACTTTGACTCAATATTATACTTGTGAGAGTCTTTGATATT
This sequence comes from Piliocolobus tephrosceles, assembly GCF_002776525.5. Lineage (NCBI taxonomy): Eukaryota > Metazoa > Chordata > Mammalia > Primates > Cercopithecidae > Piliocolobus > Piliocolobus tephrosceles. The sequence continues at coordinate 40,317,274 of NC_045446.1, forward strand.
ATGCTGTATAGTTTAAGTTCATTTGTTCTTGTTGATACATAACATAGGGATTTATTAATATACTGCAATATTATATTCATTCTGCTTTAGATGAGCATTAGAGTATTTACAGTTTGGGATATAAAAATAATTCTCTGAGCACATGTGTATGTGTATGTGCATGATCAAAAGTAGAGATATATTTTCTATATATACTCAGAAATGGATCATATATTCAACTTTATTACATACTGGGAAATAGTATTAAAAAATGTTTACACCAATCTATACTTCCACAATCAATTTAGGAGCACTGCAGTTGTTGTGTGTCCTGACACATGAGTAGTATTTTCAATTTCCAAGTTAGCCACTATGGTTTTAAATTACATTTTCCTGAAGGCTAATAAGATGGAGCAATTTTTTTCTATTTATATTACCTATTTGCAAAATCTATTTCTTGAATCACCTATCCATATTTTTGCACATTTTTCTATTAGTTGTCTATAATTTTCTTTTTGGTTTGTAGTTATTTTTCATATATTTTGGATATTAACGCTTTGTTCAATATATTCATTGCAAATATCTTGTTCTATGCTACAGCTTGATTATCACCTGCTTGATTATGCCATAAACATATTTAGCATAACAGAAAAAATAATTGAAAATAAAAATTTAAACTTTTATCTCAGAAGTTAATAAAAATCAGCAAATAAAAATAAAATAAATTAGAAAGCACAGAATAATAAATATTAAAAATCAATGAAATATTAAATAAAAACTGTTCTGTATATGTATAGATAGACTATTTGATAAACACAACTAGATTGATTGATGAGCCTAACTTTACCAAGACGACAGTAGAAAAATAGAAAAAATGGAAAATCTGAATTATCTGATTTCAATTTTAAAAAGTTGTTCTTTTTTTGTGGTGGAGTCTCACTCTCTTGACCAGGCTGCAGTGAAAATGGCACGATCTCGGCTCACTGCAATCTCCACCTCCCAGGTTCAAGTGATTCTTCTGCCTCAGTCTCCCGAGTAGCTGGGATTACAGGCACCTGCCATCATGCCCAGCTAATTTTCATACTTTTGTAGAGATGGGGTTTCACCATTTTGGCCAGGCTGGTCTCGAACTCCTGACCTCAGGTGATCTGCCCGCCTTGGACTCCCAAAGTACTAATTCATTCTTTAAAACCTTCCCAAAATGGAAAATCAGGTGATTTATTAGTAATTTATTCTAAATATTTGAAGAGAAAATGAAATAACCCAGAAACTGTTCTAGGAAATACAAAAGAGGTAAACTTTCCAAGTTATTTTTATGATGTCGAGAACAAAGTTACTCTTAAAACTTGAAAAAGATAGAAGTAAAAAAAAAAAAAAAAGGGACAAATTTTTTTCTTAAATGCAGATGTAAAATTTCTGAATAAAATATTAGCAAATCAAATATAATGATAAACAATAATATATTAATGACTAAGAGGGTTTATTTCAGGTATGCAAAGATAATTTATCATTACACGATAATGTAATTTGTCATAATAACAGTAAAGAAATATGATTATTTTAATAAATATAGGCTGAGCCTGTACAAAAATTAACAATTCTTATAAGCAAGTTAAACAAAATTGAAATTGAGGAAATTTTTTTAACCGTGTACACACACACACATACACACACACAAACACACAAACAAATCAAACCAAACTAAACAGAAACCTAACTAGAGAGTCAATGAACTTAATGGGGAAGCATTGAATATGCCTCTGAGGTAAGGAGTATTTGGCATCCTAAAAACCTAGTAGTCATAAATGTTTTTATAAAAAATAAATGCTGGACTGGGCTTGGTGGCTGATATCTGTAATCCCAGCACTTTGGGAGGCTGAAGCAGGTGGATGACCTGAGGTCAGGAGTTTGAGATCAGCCTGGCCAACATGGTGAAACCCCATCTCTACTAAAAATACAAAAACTAGGGCATGGTGGTGGGTGCCTGTAATCCCAGTTACTCAGGAGGCTGAGGCAGGAGAATCTCTTGAACCTGTGGCAGAGGTTACAGTGAGCCAAGATCATACCATTGCACTCCAGCCTGGGTGACAAGAGTGAAACTCCATCTAAAAAAAAAAAAAAAAAAAAAAAAAAAAAAAAAAAA